>NC_057805.1:446074269-446255384 GCF_018294505.1 Triticum aestivum | reverse complement strand
GAGGAGGGGATTGCCGGGTAGGATTATGCTATGCGATGCTACTTGGAGGACTTCACTCTATTCTCTTCTATATGCTGCAAGATGGAGATGACCAGAAGCGTAGTCTTCGACAGGACTAGCTATCCCCCTTTTAATTCTGGCATTCTGCAGTTCAGTCCACTGATATGCCCCTTTACACATATACCCATGCATATGTAGTGTAGCTCCTTGCTTGCGAGTACTTTGGATGAGTACTCACGGTTGCTTCTCTCCCTCTTTTTCCCCCTTTTCTTTCTATCTGGTTGTCGCAACCAGATGTTGGAGTCCAGGAGCCAGACGCCACCGTCGACGACGACACCTACGGCACTGGAGGTGCCTACTACTACGTGCAGGCCGCTGACGACGACCAGGAGTAGTTAGGAGGTCCCAGGCAGGAGGCCTTGCCTCTTCGATCGTTGCTACTTTTGTGCTAGCCTTCTTAAGGCAAAACTTGTTTAACTTATGTCTGTACTCAGATATTGTTGCTTCCGCTGACTCGTCTGTGATCGAGCACTTGTATTCGAGCCCTCGAGGCCCATGGCTTGTATTATGATGCTTGTATGACTTATTTATGTTGTTAGAGTTGTGTTGTGATATCTTCCCGTGAGTCCCTGATCGTGATCGTACACATTTGCGTGCATGATTAGTGTACGGTCAAATCGGGGGCGTCACAAGTTGGTATCAGAGCCGACTGCCTATAGGAAACCCCCTTCCACACTCCTTGGCCGAAGTCGAGTCTAGACATTGCAAACTTTTACTAACATGGCTGTGCGGCTTACGGGCCCACGTCGCCATTGGGTGGTACTAGTATCTTTTACTCCTCGACCTTTACTCTGGGACTCTGAACTCTCTTCTACTCGGGTTAAACGAATTTACTAACTCTAACACTAGGATCCCGTGACCACATTGCCCCCAAAGTTGGATAAGCCATAGTTGTTTCTTAGAATAGTATTTTGAACAATTCACGCACTGTCAATTGACTCCTTTGAAACGTCTTTGCTTTCAGATGGAACCCTCGAGGCAGGTCGTGCGCCACACGACGGCCATTGGTGCCTCGGGATCACCTGCGGTGCTAGCTGAGATGATGACCTATCTGGGTTATCGCTGGCACCCTGAGTACACCGTCTACGAGGAGTACCAGGACTTTAACCAGGAGCAGTACCGTGCCATCGTCCACCTCTACTCTCGGGAGTACGACTCCACTACTGTGCTGCACACCGCATATGGTGTTGGTGTGACCATCGATATGGCTGTCCACGATGCAGCCTATGCTGCTCTGACACGTCTTCGTGGAGAGTATCGGGAGTTGGACACCTCCCCTTTCAGGCACATTGCTATCGCCTCTGATGTTGGTGCGGAGGGATACTATACTGCTGCCTACTCCACTGCCACCCGGGAGCCCTTCTACCATCAACACCTGGTTCTGCATGCTGATGGGCTGGATCGAGCTAACCGAGCTCTTCGCCACGAGATGTACACCACCCGTCAGCACCTTTACCGTGCTCTGACGCTACTGCACCCCTTGTCCGGTCTGGACAGGTACCGCGTACTGCGATCTACCCAGCCAGGACCGTGATGCCCCACGGTGTTGGTTGGCCAGAGGTGGGAGGCTACTCTCCCGCACTTGGTCCTCTTCTGCCACCTGAGCGTCGGGCTCTACACTTGAGTATCCGCGGCCCCCAGTCTGCTGACGTCGAGGGCTATCCGTTGCCTCACTACCAGCTGTTGGGCTACGATTACCTCCACAGTACCTCTTGGGACTGATGTAGGCTTGTTTGTAGTGTTAAAGGCATTCGCCGCGAGCCTGTGTGCCGCCCATGATGTTTTAGTCTATGTACTGAACTCTGTGTACTGAACTCTATGCATGACCCCTTTTGTAAGCTATGCCGACTACTATGTAGTAGCTATCGTGCTCCTTTCATTATGCATGTTTCATCATGAATGATTCTTGTCATTGCAAATTTTCTAAATGCTGAACTACCCCTGTTATATATTAGCAGGATGGTTAGACCAGGTGGTCGTGGTCGTGGTGGCGATGCCCCACCACCACCTGAGTACATGGCTGGTATGATCCAACAGTTTGAACTGAACCGCCAATTCATGGAAAATATGATGGCTCAGTTTCCTCGCCCCAATATGAACCAACAGCCAGCTCAAGTGACTCTTCAAGATTTCATACGCCTCAACCCAACCATCTACCGCAGCTCAACTCAGCCTCTGGATGCTGATGACTGGCTCCGTGACATCACCTATGAGATGGAGTCTGCTGATGTAGCCCCTGCCAGCTATGTCAATTTTGCTTCCTTCTTCTTGAAGGGACCCGCAGCTCAATGGTGGGACAGCCACAGGCGTACTCTGCCAGCTGGAACAATCATCACCTGGCCAGACTTCCAAGCTGCTTTCCGTGCCCGCTTCATTCCTCAGGGAGTCATGGACCGGAAGAAGCGTGAGTTCCGCAACCTCACCCAAGGCAACAAAACTGTTGAAGCTTATCAGCGGGAGTTTCTGGACTTGTCCCGCTATGCTGAAGAAGACATTGCAACTGATGCACGCAGACAGGAGAAGTTCCGTGATGGACTACAAGCTGACATCAAGCTCGCACTTCTAGTGCATGACTTCGCCGATTTCGCCACCTTGGTGAATAAGGCCATCAATGTCGAGACTGGTCTGCAGGAATACCAGAGCTCTCAGAGGCGCAACCGTGACACGGGCTCATCTTCGGGCTCGCCCTCACAGAAGCGTAAGATATGGATCCCAAACAGCATGTATCGTCCAAATGCACCTGCTCCCAGGAAATCTTATGCTGCACCGCGTCTGCCTCCTCCACCATCTAGGCAGTCAAAGCTACCAGCTCCCCCACCTGGGGCTCCTGTTCCCACTCCCGATAATGGTCTGTGCTTCAAGTGTGGTCAACCGGGTCACTTTGCCAGGAACTGCTATCAGAACCAGAATCAACTGGCCCTTCCAGCAGCTGGCCGTGGTAACAACCAGCCCCGCAACAACAATGCTAAGTCTTATGGTCGTGCTCATGCCAACCACGTTGATCTCAGCGAAGCTCAAGACCAGCCTGCTACTGTGATGGGTACACTCCTCGTAAATTCAGTACCAGCATCCGTTTTATTTGATACAGGAGCATCCCATTCATTCATATCAGCAGAATTTGCATTCCTGCATGGCATTCATTACGAAGAGATAAACACTCCGCTAGTGGTACACACCCCTGCGGGGCCAATGTCAAACCTCTATGGTTAGTCGCGATGTTACTGTTGAAATTGAAGGACTGGAATTTCTTGTCTCTCCCATCGTACTGAAGTCCTGTAGCATTGATCTCATTCTGGGAATGAATTGGTTAAAAGCGCATACTGCTTCAATCGTTTGCACCACTAAGACCGTCCATCTGCTACACCCTTCAGATGAGATAGTTACTTACCAAGCCCATCTGGTGCAAAATGCCGAGGCAAGGCTCTATGCATTGAATGCATTGAACGCTGCACCACTCGAGGGCATTGAAAACATTCCCTTCGTGCGTGAATTCCTCGACGTCTTCCCTGAAGAACTTCCAGGGATTCCCCCTGCTAGAGCTGTCGAATTCATCATCGACTTGAAACCAGGCACCACTCCTATAGCCAAGCGACCCTACAAGATGCCGCCGCATGAACTCCTTGAGCTTAAGGAGGAAATCGACAAGTCTCTTCGCAAAGGATTCATTCGTCCAAGTTGCTCTCCTTGGGGAGCACCTTCTCTCTTTGTCAAGAAGAAGGACGGGACAAACCGGTTAGTTCAAGACTACCGTCCTATAAACCAAGCTACCATTCAGAATAAATACCCTCTTCCTCGGATCAATGATCTGTATGATCAACTGGCGGGTTCGTCAGTGTTCTCTAAGCTCGACTTGAGGTTGGGCTACCACCAGATCCGTGTTCGCGAAGAGGATATCCCAAAGACCGCCTTCGTGACTCGCTATGGTTCATACGAGTACACGTCATGTCTTTCGGTTTAACCAATGCTCCAGCCACCTTCTCTCGTCTGATGAACTACATATTCATGGATTACCTCGACAAGTTCGTCGTGGTTTATCTGGATGATATCCTGATATTTTCCAAGAACGAAGAAGAACATGCGGAACATCTCCGACTTGTGCTGGAAAAGCTACGAGAACATCAACTATATGCCAAGTTCTCCAAATGTGAATTCTGGCTACCGGAAGTAACCTATCTTGGGCATGTCATCTCTAAGGATGGTATTGCCGTCAACCCTGAACGAGTTCAGGCTATTCTTGATTGGACTCCTCCCAAGAACGTTAAGCAAGTCAGAAGTTTTCTCGGTCTCGCCAGCTATTGCCGTCGATTCGTCGAGAACTTCTCTAAGATCGCCAGGCCTCTGACTAACCTGTTGCATAAGGGTGTCAAGTTCCAATGGACAGACAAATGTCAGGAAAGTTTCCAGGCACTCAAAGACAAGTTGACTTCTGCCCCAGTTCTAGCTCCACCTGATACTAAGAAGGACTTCGTCATTTACTGCGACGCTTCCCGTCAAGGGTTAGGCTGTGTCCTAATGCAAGACCGCAAAGTGATTGCTTATGCCTCTCGACAATTGCGCCCTCACGAAGAGAACTACCCAGTTCACGACCTCGAACTTGCTGCAGTCATTCATGCGCTAAAGCAGTGGCGACATTACCTTCTCGGTAATCGTTGCGAGATCTTCACTGACCACCAAAGTCTGAAGTATCTGTTTACTCAGCCAGATCTGAACCTCCGCCAGCAGAGATGGATGGAGCTTGTTGCAGACTTTGACTTGGGTATTTCCTATACGCCAGGCAAGGCTAATGTAATGGCTGATGCCTTGAGCCGCAAGTCTTACTGCAACCACCTCCAGGTTCACAAAGTTCAGCCCTCGCTTGTTGAAGAATTCAGGAAGCTGAACCTCCATATTGTTCCTCCGGGTGCACTCGCTCCCCCTCCTAAGGAGTTTCGCAAGATGAACCTCCACGTTGTTGCCCAGGGTTCCCTCAATACCCTAGTTGCTAAACCAGATCTCGAGGACAGCATCAAAAGGCTACAGAAGTATGACTCTGAAGCCTACAAGATTAAGCGCTACCTCGCAGAAGGAAAGCCCTCATTCTTCACCATTTCTGAAGATGGCACCCTATACTTCAAGGGCCGCCTAGTGGTGCCTTGTACAGAGAAAAACCTGGATATGACACAGGAAGTTATGAAAGAAGCTCATGATACGCCTCTATGTATCCATCCTGGTAGTACAAAGATGTACCAAGACATCCGTCAGAGATTCTGGTGGACTAATATGAAGCAAGACATTGCTCGTTATGTTGCTGAGTGTGACGTTTGCCGTCGAATCAAAGCAGAACATCAAAGGCCTGCTGGAACTCTGCAACCTATCTCTATTCCTGAATGGAAATGGGACCATGTTGAAATGGACTTCGTCACTGGATTTCCCAAATCACAGAAAGGTAATGATGCTATTCTTGTCGTCATTGACCGGCTTTCCAAAGTTGCACATTTCCTGGCAGTCAAAGAAACGTTCACTGCTAGCCAGTTGGCAACGCTCTATATGTCCAGGATTGTTTCACTCCACGGTATTCCATTGGTTATCAGTTCAGACCGTGGTAGCTTATTCACTTCAAGATTCTGGGCAAGTTTCCAAGAAGCAATGGGAACTCATCTGTCATTCAGTACTGCGTTTCATCCTCAATCGCAAGGACAAGTTGAACGCGTCAACCAAGTTCTCGAAGACATGCTTCGAGCTTGCGTTATTTCCTTCGGCAAGAAATGGGAGGAATCTCTCCCGTATGCTGAGTTCTCTTATAATAATAGCTATCAAGCTAGTCTGAAGATGGCCCCCTTCGAAGTGTTATATGGACGAAAGTGCCGAACCCCCCTGAACTGGTCAGAAACTGGGGAACGTCCACTCTTCGGTCCGGATATTATCCAAGATGCCGAAGAACAAGTCCGCATTATTCGCGAGAATCTCAAGACTGCTCAGTCACGTCAGAAGAGTCAGTATGACCGTCATCATAAAGACATGGTCTATCAACCTGGCGAAAAGGCTTATCTTCGAGTCACACCTATGAAGGGTGCTCACCGCTTCGGGATCAAGGGCAAACTAGCTCCTCGCTATATTGGCCCATTCACTATTCTCGAAAGGCGTGGAAAAGTGGCATACCAACTGGAACTACCGCCGAACCTTTCTCAGGTTCACGATGTGTTCCATGTGTCACAGCTCCGCCGTTGCTTCAAGGATCCAATCCGAGCTGTGGATCATGAAGTGCTCGAATTGCAGCAAGACCTCTCCTATAAGGAGCATCCGGTCCGCATTCTCGACCAAGCTGAACGCCGCACACGTCAGAAGGCGATCAAGTTTCTCAAAGTCCAGTGGTCGCACCATTCTGAAGATGAGGCCACTTGGGAACGAGAGGATCGTCTGCGCGAAGAATACCCCGCACTGTTTCCTTCTACCTCCTAAATCTCGGGACGAGATTTCTTGTAGTGGAGGAGATTTGTAACACCCTGAGAATCATGCTACAGTAACCCCCTGTGATTAAGCTAATCATGTTGCTAAACAGGGCTTGATCACATTTGAATCACCTTCCTTTCAAACTCCTAGCTCAAACTTCAAATATAATTAAAGTGAAAAATAAAAGTTTTCAAAAATTCAAACAAAAATGTTCAGTGGGTGCTAAATAATACACTAGTAATTATGGTGGAGAAAACTCCTTTTTATAAAATGCCTAAATACTTTAAATGAAATAAAGCAGAAAAGGAAATAAACAAATAAAAAGAAAACAGAAAACAGAAACAGTAAAAAAAAAAAGGGGAGCAGGTGTTCCCCCCCACTGGACCCGTGGCCCATCTGCACCGAACCCCCCCCGGCCCAAACTGGGCCGCACCCCCGCGCCCCCGGCCCAGCCCACCTCCTCCCTCGCCCCTTCCCTGTTCCTCCGACCCGGTCGGAACAGGGGCGCGCTGCCGCCGCACCACCTCGCCGGCGGTGAACCCCGCGAGAGGATAAGGGCGCCAGCGGCCCCGCTTCCTCGGGCCTCCCTCCCACTCACCCCGCTCTCCCTCTCGGCCCCCGCGCCTCCCTCTTCCCTTCCCCGGATCCGCGCCGCTCTCCTCTGCCCCACGCCCGACGCGCTCGCCGCCGTTCCCGTCGTTCACGCGGCCACCGTGCCCCACTCGCCACCTCGCCGTGTCGTACGACGTCGCCGCCCTCGACTACACCCCTCCGCCTCTCCGTCGAAGCTCGGAGCCACTACAACGACCTCTCCGAGCTCGCCTTCATCTTCGGATGCCGGCGACCCCCTTCTTCCCCGGCGACGACCTGCTGCTACTAAGCCACCCACGGGCCTTTCTTGCGCCACGCGGTGAGCTCCTCTACCTCCTCCCCCACTCCGCTAGCTCGCCCACGCTCCCTAGCTTTTCCCCACGCGCGCCCGAACGCCGCGCCGCGGAGCTCGCCGCCGGCGGGTCTCCGGTGACCAAATGGTCACGGGCTCAAGCTCACAGCGCTCCCCACCGCACGTAGAAGCTCCCCAGCCCCTCCGCTTGCTCGACCGCCTGCCGTAGCCCTGTTTCCGTCGGGCACCCGTGCGCGCCGCCGCCTCCGCCGCTCGCCGGCGCCGATTCCGGCCGAGTCCGGCGAAGCCCCGGCCACCCCTGGATGCGGCGCTGCGAGTTCTTTCGAATGGGCCTAGCCCCGTTCCTCCCCGAGCCCCGTAGCGCAATTCCGGCCAACTCCGGCGAGGGACCGCCGCGGTTTTGGTCGCCGGAGTTGCGCCGGCGCCGGCCGCCGACGTGGCACACCTGGGGCCACCCCCTGGGTCACTGCCAGTGGCCCCCACGGGCCCCAGTTGACTGGGTTGACCCAGTCAACTACTGACTGGGCAGGCCCAGTCACTGACATGCGGGCCCCGCCGCAAAAATTAAAAAAAAGAAAATGTTTTATAAATAAAAATAATTAGTTTAATTAATCTCTCACTGACAGGTGGGCCCAGTAGTTAATTAACTAAAAACTAATTAGTTTAATCCTCTGTTAACCCACTGTCTATGACAGGTGGGTCCCCCTTGTCAGTTTGACCAGTCAACCCGGACTGTTGACCGCTGACGTCACTCATACGTCATGCTGACGTCATATCCCTTTTTGTGTTAATTAAATAATTCCAGAAATTCAAATAAACTTTGAAAATTCATATCTTTTAAACCGTAACTCGGATGAAAATGTTTTCTATATGAAAGTTGCTCAGAACGACGAGACGAATCCGAATACGCAGTCCGTTCGTCCACCACACCTCCCTAACCTATCGAACTAGCAACTTTCCCCCTCCGGTCCGTCTGTCCGAAAACGCGAAACATCGGGAATACCTTCCCGGATGTTCCCCCCCTTCACCGGTACCACCTACTGTCGCGTTAGGACACCCCTAGCACCGCTCACTGTCATGTCACGCATCGTCATGCTTATGTTTGCATTGTATTTACTGTTTCTTCCCCCTCTTCTCTCCGGTAGACTACGAGACCGACACTGCTGCTGCCCAGTTCGACTACGGAGTCGACGACCCCTCCTACTTGCCAGAGCAACCAGGCAAGCCCCCCCCTTGATCACCAGATATCGCCTACTCTCCTCTATACTGCTTGCATTAGAGTAGTGTAGCATGTTACTGCTTTTCGATATCCTATTCTGATGCATAGCCTATCCTTGCTACTACTGTTGATACCTTTACCTGCAATCCTACATGCTTAGTATAGGATGCTAGATTTCCATCAGTGGCCCTACATTCTTGTCCGTCTGCTGTGCTACACTATCGGGCCGTGATCACCTGGGCGGTGATCGCGGGTATATACTTATATACTATATACATGACACATGTGATGACTAAAGTCGGGTCGGCTCGTAGGAGTACCCGCAAGTGGATCTTTGTGGCGGAGCGACAGGGCAGGTTGAGACCGCCTAGGTAAGAGGTGGGCCTGGCCCTGGTCGGCGTTCGCGGATACTTAACACGCTTAACGAGATCTTGGTATTTGATCTGAGTCTGGCCATTTGGTCTATACGCACTAACCATCTACGTGGGAGTAGTTATGGGTATCCCGACGTCGTGGTATCAGCCGAAGCTCTTTTGACGTCAGCGACTGAGTGGCGCGCGCCGTGTTGGACCGCTTTGACGTAACCGCCGTGATCGTGTGGGTTGCTAGGTCTGCTCGCGGCCGCGTTCGCAACGTGCAGGTGTGCATAGGGCGATGGGCCCAGACCCCTGCGCGCATAGGTTTAGACCGGCGTGCTGACCTCTCTGTTGAGCCTAGGTGGGGCTGCGACGTGTTGATCTTACGAGGCCGGGCATGACCCAGGAAAGTGTGTCCGGCCAAATGGGATCGAGCGTGTTGGGTTATGTGGTGCACCCCTGCAGGGAAGTTTATCTATTCGAATAGCCGTGTCCCTCGGTAAAAGGACGACCCGGAGTTGTACCTTGAGCTTATGACAACTAGAACTGGATACTGAATAAAATACACCCTTCCAAGTGCCAGATACAACCCGGTGATCGCTCTCTAACAGGGCGACGAGGAGGGGATTGCCGGGTAGGATTATGCTATGCGATGCTACTTGGAGGACTTCACTCTATTCTCTTCTATATGCTGCAAGATGGAGATGACCAGAAGCGTAGTCTTCGACAGGACTAGCTATCCCCCTTTTAATTCTGGCATTCTGCAGTTCAGTCCACTGATATGCCCCTTTACACATATACCCATGCATATGTAGTGTAGCTCCTTGCTTGCGAGTACTTTGGATGAGTACTCACGGTTGCTTCTCTCCCTCTTTTCCCCCCTTCCTTTCTATCTGGTTGTCGCAACCAGATGTTGGAGTCCAGGAGCCAGACGCCACCGTCGACGACGACACCTACGACACTGGAGGTGCCTACTACTACGTGCAGGCCGCTGACGACGACCAGGAGTAGTTAGGAGGTCCCAGGCAGGAGGCCTTGCCTCTTCGATCGTTGCTACTTTTGTGCTAGCCTTCTTAAGGCAAAACTTGTTTAACTTATGTCTGTGCTCAGATATTGTTGCTTCCGCTGACTCGTCTGTGATCGAGCACTTGTATTAGAGCCCTCGAGGCCCCTGGCTTGTATTATGATGCTTGTATGACTTATTTATGTTGTAGAGTTGTGTTGTGATATCTTCCCGTGAGTCCCTGATCGTGATCGTACACATTTGCGTGCATGATTAGTGTACGGTCAAATCGGGGGCGTCACACCGCATGCAGGTACTGACTCCTCCTCTAGCCGCTCAGATCTACACCATCGGCGGTCCGCCGACAGATACATGAATGGCGGTCGGCCGGGCTCGGTGCTGGCCCAAAAGCTCGTCGGCGCACCATTGCCACTCATTACGTGTGACGACTGCCCAAAGAAGGTCTTGCGCCGCGTGTATACAATGCCGGAACATCCCGGATGGGTGTTCATCAAGTGCTCAACTGATGGGGTATGTGCTACTTTAGCTTCGGTTGTGCTCTCGGATTAGACTAGTTGTGCTAACTTAAAATTTTATTGTGTAGAATGGATGCAAGTTTTGGTATTGGGAAGAAGAGTACATCGATATATTGATAGAGCGCAATTTAGTAGATGTTATAGCACTTCTAGCTAGCATAGAGGCTAGAGATGCAACTAGTGCACTTGTTGATAGAATAGAGGCTAGACATGAGACTAGATGCGAGGAAGCAACGCCTACTTCTTTACACTCGAAGAAGAAAGAAGCATGCAAGATCGAGCTCCGCAGATCAACAATGTATGCATCGAGAAGGCACTAATCCAACTTACAGGAGCAGTTATGGAAGTTGGATATCTTCTAAAATGTATTCTTGTGGTTCTTGTTTTCTCTGGTCTTGCTTTTCTAGTCAAATTTCGGTGATGTATTTCCATGTACCAAAAATCAATGATGAAAAAAGATATGTTTCACAAAGAAAAATGTACGCGTCCGGGATGCATCCGCGCGTTGGGCGCACGGCCACCGCATCCGAGAAATGGCCCGGACACGACCCCATTGCCCTACCCAAACGGACAGAATACGGGCAAAACGGAGGTCCATTTGGGGTCGTGCGTTGGAGTTGGCCTTACAAGTGGGACCGTAGTTGAGGAAACTGACTATCGGCAAACCCCCACCTCGCCCGCCGCGTGATGGCTGAGTTAGAGAAACGACGAGGTTGAAGAGATAGTTGTAGCATGGACTCCAAGAAATATGGTGTCAGATGGAAGTCGTGCTGGTGGTGTGTGCCGTACTCCTGGACGTGAATGCTTGTTCTGGCCCATGCCACCCTACTATATATCGAGGATTCGAGGTGCTGGTTGCGTACAACAAACACATTAACATATGGCCCACCTCACACTGTGGCCAAATTTCCTGGAGTCTGTGCTAGGTTAAAAAGTGTTCTTTGTGAGGGTGGGTGGCTGGTCTCAAGTTTAAAACTTGTTGTATTACTATACGTAGACGTAGAGATAGTGCAGCAGTTATGAAGGTTTGAACCCAAACATCAGAATGCAATTTCTACTGGACTCATCCGAGGACCTAGGATGATGGGATTCACAGCTACAGTAAACACACCTGCCCGACGCGCGAACCATGTGAAGCTAGTACAAATAGTAGTAGTACTACTGTTGATTGGACTCATCCGATAACCTGTTGCAATGCACGTACAATTATGTATTTGGAAAATATTTTGTTGCCTCGTCGCAGCACCCACTCAGAGAAGCGACTCGAAAGCCATTCATAAATTTAGTAAGTTTACCACAGGCATATCATTTTATTACATACACCAGGTCATCAACCCACAACGACAACGAGGATACATTATAAATACTAAAGTTTTCATCACACAACAAATAACAAGCAATGAAATGAACTTCAACTCAACCACTCGTCGGCGTTGGAAACACTTTCTTTGAACCAGAAGTGATTCTTTGGGAAGGGCCAGCTACTGTCAATCTCGAGACCAACGCAGGACTGATCATCCAGGCTGAAGCAGCCTATGTCAGGACCCATATTGGGATGGTAGGGAATCATAGCAATGTCCGAGGTATAGATACAGTTGCTTCTCATAAATGGTAGTAATGTTGTGTCAACAGCAACTGGATCGCCTTTCACCATCATTAGATAGTTTTGTCCAAGGAAGAGCGAGTTTCCTACAAGACTTTCAATACTGAACCAGGGAGAAGGTGTTGGCGCTAGTACACTAGTATCCATCCCGAATACCCTGCAACGGATGTTGGAATAGGTCCGGAGAGTGCGACCATGCGAGACAACACCTGACTCCTTAGTAACATCAAAAGTGCCCTGTATACAGACAAGAAGAGGTGATCGTCTGAGATTTTTGGAAGTGGAACCCGGTGACGAGTGTACACATTCACAAGTTCCCACTCGCAGTTGTACCCAATATAAACAACCCAATCTCCATTTGCGCCTGCCCAAGACTTACCCTCAAGTGATGGCATCTTAACATCACACGTATCATTATCAAACGGCATCAACTTGCACAAGGCGAGGCCTCCATCATCCGTGCGCCAGTTAGCAGGGTCACGGTGAAGAAGATAGGGGAGATCAAACCGCTCCTGGACCCTTGGGTTCCTTGTAATGATGTTATTAGTTGAGTCGAGAATGGTCTTGAACGAACCTGCCATGCTAGCCGAGGTGATGACGTTCCACCGATCAATGAGTTCCTCCACCACGTCATCATTCAGATCGGGGCAAGAATAACTGGGTCGTTTCTGGCCTGTTCCCTCCATGGAGAAGACGATCGAACAATGGCAGAAGGAAGGGTGAAGGCAAATGGAGGAGGGAGGAAGAGCGTGCGACAGCAGTTCCAAATCAAGAGGGAAAGGCAAAGAGCCGGTGGACGGTTGCCACGGTACACGAATAGGCGCCCCGGCCTACATAGACATCCGTTCGGAAATTGTACAAAAGGATTCGCCATCGTCTCACTGACATGTGGGAATAGGACCACATGTCAACGAAACATGGTGTGTAATTTCTCATGCAAAATGCGATCTGGCCGCGTTGGCCCGAGGTGCCGCATTAGTTATCGACCTTTATTTTTTTAATTGTGTGCCGTTCAGTTTTGAAGCACGACTAACTGTGTATGCAGAGAAAATATAGACTACTCTACCACTACTCCACCTCTAGTACTAGTAGTATAAAAAAATATATAGGCTCGAGCTTCAACGCTTTCTTGCTAAGGGCTGCCCACTATCTTCTCATTCTATCACCCTCTCTCCAGATCTAAAAAAGACGGCCTCTCTCTCTCCCTCCTCACCGGTGGTCACAAATTCGCCGGGGAAGAAAAGGACGTGTAGCATTGACGCACTCGTCATCGGCGAGCGAGGTCACACACTGATGACAAGGCCGTCCTCTCAGACCTAGCGCTCGCGCGGGATGGCCTCCGTCCCCAAGCTCGCTGCCGTAGTGTGTGCGGAGGACGACGACCACGAGCGAAGCCACTTCCCGCCGATCCTCAGGTATGCTACCTCTTTTCGAACCATACCCTTGTTCTATTGCCCCATCTGCCACGTGACTGCATGTGGATCTTTTTCCACTCCACCATCTTCCCAATTTGCTATCCTCTGCTCTGCTGGTCACGCAGACAAAAACCTTAATTTGCACTATTAAAGGAAACCCTACTTTATGCAGTCTGGGTTGAATAAGGAAAGGAAGGGAGACTGTACTGTCCAAGAGAGCAGGCATCGAACCCACATCTAGGTTGAAAAGGGGAAAATCAGTAGCTAAGGAACGAGTCTCGTGTCTCTTGGTTGAAGAATGGTAGAAAGGCATGACAACGCAATAGAGAATGACCAGGTCGATCGGTTTGTTGTCCTCACATAGGAAAAAGGTGGCTAAAGAGGACAAAAATGGGATGTAATCCACATATGCTGCCTGGATATTTGTTGCTCTGGGCAACCATACCTCCCTCACCACTCTATGCGTTCGTGTAGGTACATCATACTGGTGCGCCCACTATCCGAATGGGCCTCCCATGCTCTTATTGCCACTTTTTTGCTGTTAGTATAACGCCAGCGGTCAAGTCAAGCAATGCTACTGCTAGAGTGGTGCCACATTTAACTAATGCCGCACTCAGTCTAATGCCACCGATAAATTTAAGCAATGCCATTTAATGTCACTGGATTATTTCAGGGTTAGATGTTGATTGTGGATGTATTAAAGATTTTTCAGCTAAGGCATTCTAATGCTGTTGCACAGCCAGTATACCAACGATGAATCTTGTTACTACCTTCAGATTTTTGCACTGTCAATGCTTATAGATTACATACCTCACTTTCATGAGATAATTCAATTTTTTTGTACAGTGTCAAGAGGAAAGGTTAAGAGTGGGCACCTCCTCCTCTGGCTATTCTCTTGATTCGTTCGATCAAGTTTTTATGTTTGATCGATTATCAAGATTGGGATAGCAATTTTGAGGTCCCCTCGAGTTCGAAATGATATTTACCTTGAAGGTACATGGTTTGCAATTTTTTATACTGTCATTAGTTAATAATGCTAGTTACCTTCAGACTTTTGTATTTGGTTTAATGCTCTTGCACAACTAGTATACCAATGCTGAAACTTGTTACCTTTACGTTTTGTATTGTTAATTCTTATAGAAATCTTCCAGTGCTAGAGCTTATGGAAATCTGTTCAGTAAAACCATTGTACTGTACCCTGTAATAAAATAACTACTCTACTGTTGCACTAGCCACTGGATTAGTGTATATTTGTACTATTCAAATGGTGTTTCATTAGCGTATGGACATATATAAAGTGTGGCAAGCTTTCCCAGATATGTCCTCAAGAAAACTACTACTTGTTTTTCTAAATACTAGACGTTTGGGAACTTTAAATTGAACTGCGAAAACGTCTTATATTAAGGAACAGAGGGTGTAGAGTTCACTCAAATTATCCCGGTAAAGCTAGTCACACCTTTGTTAAAATTAATGTTCATTATGTTATCGGAGGAGGTTTGTATGTTTGTCTCTAATGCCTGTCGACTACGTACCTGACATCATGATGTAATGTTAAGTCATTTCCTTCCGTACAGTGTCACTGAATTGTCAAGGCGGTGATGGCATTTTATTTTAGTTGAATTGCACAAAATATGCTTAAAAGAAGAGGAAAGGTCAGGAATGGCTCAATTTTTCAGAAAAAACTATGCATGCCTTCCTGACATCAGCCGTTGTTGCCTTATTTATTCCTTCAAACAGGTGGTTAGAAATAGTCTTGCTACCTTTTCCCATTAAGAAATTGGAATACTTATATTTGTGAGTCTATGCTTCAACTAGCCACTTTTATAGTAATCACACTTTCAATATCTATGCAAACAGGGATGCTTGATTTTAGCGGAACTGCACAAAAAGTCCAAATGGTTCAACATTAGGAGCATGTTTTTCCCAAACCTTTATATCCCATAGGTGGCACTATGAGCTGTTCATTAAGAAGGTACATGGTTTGCTACTATCTTGCTACTCTTTTTGTACTGTCATTAGATAGTAATACTAGTGGTTTGCATGTGAATTTATTGGCAGGGTGGACCTACATTGGAGGTGCAGGACATGATTCAATGATTGGATGCTCAATTTCGGTTGTATTGATTTCACCTCTTCCATCACTGCGAACATGGATATCCTTGGTCTGATGAAGAATAGGCACTATATTTCTGCTCTGAACCAGAAAATCAATTCAATATGAAATTGTCCAGGGCAAAACTTGACTGTATTAGATTGTCAAGTGCAAAACATGACAGATGCTAAGCAGAAGAGACGTGTTTAAACCGAAAATACAAGGTGGGGTATATGTTTACTAGCTGCTTGATATTTGTGCAGGCAGAGATGTCTGCCCGTTGCTATTTGGCAAACAAACAAAGTGACCGCAATTTTGGTTGAACTGCACAAGAGAATAGTATAGTCACTGCATGCAGTGCCATTTGAAAATAGACACAGAAAGATTGGATAGTCACTTCATGGACTGCAGAAAAGTAGTATTGTACTATTTATTGGCCAACACTAGGTGCTTCATTGCTTTGGTCTGATTATACAATGGGCATCATTTTGCCTATGTTAAAGTTTGTATTCCGAAAATAGTCTCGCCGTGTGATCGAGAGAAGACCAAATCATATTGCAGTGGATGTTCCTCCATCATGTGTGGTTCATTCTCATGGTTCCAGCTGTTGGTGAAACCACTTACGTTTGATAGAGGAATTGTAGACTTCACAAACAAATTTGTCTTTCACTCTGTACTGAATGTTGGCCAAGAGAAGCATCCATGTTAGTAGGAAGAACATTTTTTTTCTAGATCTTTGCTTTTGGAGCTACATATTTGTATATGATCTGTGAATCATTGAGATGCATTAACATGTTGATCTTATGTATGGGAATCGTACTAGTTGGTTTTGAATTTGGGCTACTAATGTGAACATATTACAATGCCAGTCCTGTGAGTCTCGTGTGAACATTTTCAACGGATCGGCTCTTACTGCTGTGCACAACATGATCCTTATTTCTGTGTTCTCAGTGTTTATAAGTTACTAACAGTTCCTTATTTATGTTCGCTCAGTGTTTCCAAGTTACTGATCGATCACTAGCTAGCCTACTAATGCGCTCCTGGCAGTTTTAGTTGCAACGCAAGATCCGAAGTGGCAGTTTTTTGAATAAAAATGCCTACCTCTGAAGAAACTGACAAGCTGCTCTGAAGAAAATGCCATGCGAATCTGAAGAAACTGCCAGCAAAAATGTTCGCAAATGCCTTATCTCCCAACGAACATTCATCAGCTAATGCGATCGTACACGTACACCATCCGACCTACTCGATCCTATATGTACACTATCCGATCTACTCGATCCTACATGGATAAATAGCGGATCACGCACGTACTACCTCCTTTCCGGTTTGCAGGGCTCAATTCAAAAATCTCACCAACCAAGGTAGATGATGAGTGGTGGAATCAATTTTTGACAAGGAGGGAGTACCTCATTTGGATGATTCGAGTGCACTAGTTTGACCGTCATGCCGGCGTGTGACCTAGCACGGGCAGGACGCACCACTGACGGGACGGGACGACACAGTCATAATTTCAGTTTTTCTAGTTTTCCACAGCAAGCTGGCGCGCTAAGCCATGCCTGCTTATGCATTGAATTCTGATGACCGCGATGATCGTCGCGTTTCCCACGACACGCTGGTTCGCCTACCTTCCGCCTATAATTACTGTTTCCCGGCCTTCTCCGGTGGCACCATCACCCAACTCGCCCTATCCTCATAAGTCCCCACCGGCCCGACGTCGCTCGCCACTTATCCTTGCTCTCGCCATGTCCGCCATGCCCCCGCCCGTCCATGATAGGCGATGCTGGAGGCGGTCACCGCCGAAACTAGTGTTCGGTTTTTCACCGGAAGGCAGACGGAGGGAGGAGGCATTCTATCGGTCTTTAGATGGCAATGCAGAGTATGAGGAACTGCTGGAGCATGACCACCTGGCGGAGGAGTGATAACCCACAAGTATAGGGGATCACAACGTTTTCGAGGGTAGAGTATTCAGCCCAAATTTATTGATTCGACAGAAGGGGAGCCAAAGGATATTCTCAAGTATTAGCAGTTGAGTTGTCAATTCAACCACACCTGGATAACTTAATATCTGTAGCAAAGTATTTAGTAGCACAGTAGTATGGAAGTAACGGTAACGATGGCAAAGGTAACAGTAGCAGTTTTGTAGTAATCGTATCAGTGGCAACGGTAAAGTAACTAAGCAAAGATCAATATGTGAAAAGCTCGTAGGCATTGGATCAGTGATGGATAATTATGTCGGATGCGATTATTCATGCAACAATTATAACATAGGGTGACACAGAACTAGCTCCAGTTCATCAATGTAATGTAGGCATGTATTCCAAATATAGTCATACGTGCTTATGGAAAAGAACTTGCATGACATCTTTTGTCATACCTACCCGTGGCAGCGGGGTCCTATTGGAAACTAAGGGATATTAAGGCCTCCTTTTAATAGAGTACCGGACCAAAGCATTAACACTTAGTGAATACATGAACTCCTCAAACTACGGTCATCACCGGGAGTGGTCCCGATTATTGTCACTTCGGGGTTGCCGGATCATAACACATAGTAGGTGACTATTGACTTTCAAGATAGGATCAAGAACTCACATATATTCATGAAAACATAATAGGTTCAGATCTGAAATCATGGCACTCGGGCCCTAGTGACAAGCATTAAGCATAGCAAAGTCATAGCAACATCAATCTCAGAACATATAGGATACTAGGGATCAAACCCTGACAAAACTAACTCGATTACATGATAAATCTCATCCAACCCATCACCGTCCAGCAAGCCTACGATGGAATTACTCATGCACGGCGGTGAGCATCATGAAATTGGTGATGGAGGAAGGCTGATGATGATGACGGTGACGGATTCCCCTCTCCGGAGCCCCGAACGGACTCCAGATCAGCCCTCCCGAGAGAGTTTAGGGCTTGGCGGCGGTTCCGTATCGTAAAACGCGATGAATCCTTCTCTCTGATTTTTTCCTCCCTGAACGTGAATATATAGAGTTGGAGTTGAGGTCGGTGGAGCACCAGGGGGCCCACGAGGCAGGGGGCGCACCCCCACCCCCGCGGACAGGGTGTAGCCCCCCTGGTCTTGATTCTTGCGCCAGTATTTTTATTAATTCCAAAAATATTCTCCGTGAAGTTTCAGGTCATTCCGAGAACTTTTATTTCTGCACAAAAATAACACCATGGCAATTCTGCTGAAAGCAGCGTCAGTCCGGGTTAGTTCCATTCAAATCATGCAAGTTGGAGTCCAAAACAAGGGCAAAAGTGTTTGGAAAAGTAGATATGATGCAGACGTATCAACTCCCCCAAGCTTAAACCTTTGCTTGTCCTCAAGAAATTCAGTTGACAAACTGAAAGTGATAAAGAAAAACTTTTACAAACTCTGTTTGCTCTTGTTGTTGCAAATATGTAAAGCCAGCATTCAAGTTTTCAGCAAAGATTATGAACTAACCATATTCACAATAACACTTAGGTCTCATGTTTACTCATATCAATGGCATAATCAACTAGCGAGCAATAATAATAAATCTCGGATGACAACACTTTCTCAAAACAATCATAATATGATATAACAAGATGGTATCTCGCTAGCCCTTTCTGAGACCGCAAAATATAAATGCAGAGCACCTCTGAAGATCAAGGACTGACTAAACATTGTAATTCATGGTAAAAGAGATCCAGTCATAGTCATACTCAATATAAATTAATAGTAATGGATGCAAATGATAGCGGTGCTCTCCAACTGGTGCTTTTTAATAAGAGGATGATGACTCAACATAAAAGTAAATAGATAGGCCCTTCGCAGAGGGAAGCAGGGATTTGTAGAGGTGCCAGAGCTCGATTTTTGAAATAGAGATAAATAATATTTTGAGCGGCATACTTTCATTGTCCACATAACAACCGAGAGATCTCGATATCTTCCATGCTACACACATTATAGGCGGTTCCCAAGAGAATGGTAAAGTTTATACTCCCCCACCACCAACAAGCATCAATCCATGGCTTGCCCGAAACAACGGGTGCCTCCAACTAACAACAGTCCTGGGGGAGTTTTGTTTGCAATTATTTTGATTTGGTTTGAGCATGGGACTGGGCATCCCGGTGACCGGCCATTTTCTCGTGAGTGAGGAGCGGAGTCCACTCCTCTTGAGAATAACCTGCCTAGCATGGGATATACAGACGACTCTAGTTGATACATGAGCTATTTGAGCATACAAAACAGAATTTCATTTGAAGGTTTAGAGTTTGGCACATACAAATTTACTTGGAACGGCAGGTAGATACCGCATATAGGAAGGTATGGTGGAATCATGTGGAATAACTTTGGGGTTTATGGAAGTAGATGCACAAGCAGTATTCCCGCTTAGTACAAGTGAAGGCTAGAAAGAGACTGGGAAGCGACCAACTAGAGAGCGACAAAATTCATGAACATGCATTAAAATTAATAAACATTGAGTGCAAGCATGAGTAGGATATAATCCACCATGAACATAAATATCGTGGAGGCTATGTTGATTTTGTTTCAACTACATGCGTGAACATTTTCCAAGTCAAGCCACTTGAAGCATTCAAAGGAGGATACCACCCTATCATACCACATCACAACCATTTTAATAGCATGTTGGCACACAAGGTAAACCATTATAAACTCCTAGCAAATTAAGCATGGCATAAGCAACTATAATCTCTAATTGTCATTGCAAACATGTTTCATTCATAATAGGCTGAATCAGGAACGATGAACTAATCATATTTACAAAAACAAGATAGGCCGAGTTCATACCAGCTTCTCTCATCTCAATCAGTCCATCATATATCGTCATTATTGCCTTTCACTTGCACGACCGAACAGTGTGGATAATAATAATAGTGCACGTGCATTGGACTAAGCTGGAATCTGCAAGCATTTTAATACAAGGGAGAAGACAAGGTAACATGGGCTCTTTGTTAAATCAACAATAATGCATATAAGAGCCACTTCAACATTTTCATTATGGTCTTCTCCTCTCGACCCCCGAAGAAAATAAATAAAACTATTTACACGGGAAAGCTCCAAACAAGCAAAAGAAGAACGAGAAATCTTTTTGAGTTTTCTTTTTAATTACTACTACTACATGCATAGAAAGTAAACTAGCTAAAGGCTACAACTAATTTTTTTTGTTTTTCTTAAGGCTTTTCAAACACACAAGAAGAAAGCAAGAAAACAAAATAAACTAACATGGAAAGTATAATGAAAAAGTATGAACACCGACAACTAGAATGACTGTGTGAACATGAATGTAATGTCGATGAGAAATACGTACTCCCCCAAGCTTAGGCTTTTGGTTGTACTCGAATTTTACCTTAGGGTGCCTCGGCATCCCTAAGCTTAGGCTCTTGCCACTCCTTATTCCAAAATCTATCAAATCTTTACCCAAGGACTTGAAAACTTCACAACACAAAACTTTAACAGAAAATCTTATGAGCTCCGTTAGTATAAGAAAATAAACCACCACTTTAAGGTACTGTAATGAACTTATTCTTTATTTATATTGGTGTTAAACCTACTGTATTCCAACTTCTCTATGGTTCATACCCCCCGATACAAGCCATAGATTCATCAAAATAAGCAAACAACACACGAAAAACAGAATCTGTCAAAAACAGAACGGTCTATAGTAATCTGTATCAAACGCAAACTTCTCTAACTCAGAAAAATCTACCAAAATAGGACGACATAGATAATTTGATTACTGATCTACTGCAATTGGAATTAGCATTTTATCACTTTCTGGTGTTTTTTAACAATTGTTTTCGTGAGCAGAAAGTTTCTGTCATTTTCAACAAGATCAAATAATTATCACCCAAGAAGATCCTATAGGTTTTACTTGGCACAAACACTAATTAAAACATAAAACCACATCTAACCAGGGGCTAGATGAAATATTTATTACTAAACTGGAGCAAAAGCAAGGAACAAAAATAAAATTGGGTTGCCCCTCAACAAGCGCTATTGTTTAACGCCCCTAGCTAGGCATTTTTTATTGCAAGGATAATTCAGAAAATAGACAGAAAATACTATTTTTGCTTTATTTAATCTAAATAACAGAAAGTAAAAGGAGGGTACAGAGAGTTGTGCTTTCTAACTTCATCCATCTCATGCTCATCAAAAGGAATCCACTAACAAGGTGGATCAAGTCTTGTTAACAAACTCATTCCGAATCGCATGAAACCGGAGAATTTTCGAATAGCACTAGGTTACCTCAACGGGGATATGCACGTCCCTAACAATAAGAATATCATATTTCTTTTTGATAGTAGGAAGAGGAAATTCAAAACCTCCAATAGTAATAGTTGGAATTTTTCCAATAGAATTGATACTGTGGACTTGAGGTTGTTTCCTCGGAAAGTGTACCTTATGCTCATTACCATTAACATGAAAAGTGACATTGCCTTTGTTGCAATCAATAACAGCCCCTGCAGTATTCAAAAAGGGTCTACCAAGAATAATAGACATACTATCGTCCTCAGGAATATCAAGAATAATAAAGTGTGTTAAAATAGTAACATTTGCAACCACAACAAGCACATCCTCACAAATACCGACAGGTATAGCAGTTGATTTATCGGCCATTTGCAAAGATATTTCAATAGGTGTCAACTTATTCAAATCAAGTCTACGATATAAAGAGAGAGGCATAACACTAACACCAGCTCCAAGATCACATAAAGCAGTTTTAACATAGTTTCTTTTAATGGAGCATGGTATAGTTGGTACTCCTGGATCTCCAAGTTTCTTTGGTATTCCACCCTTGAAAGTATAATTAGCAAGCATGGTGGAAATTTTAGCTTCCAGTATCTTTCTTTTATATTTAACAATATCTTTCATATACTTAGCATAAGGTTTCATTTTAAGCATATTAGTCAAACGCATACGCAAAAAGATAGGTCTAATCATTTCAGCAAAGCGCTCAAAATCCTCATCATCCTTTTTCTTGGATGGTTTAGGAGGAAAAGGCATGGGTTTCTGAACCCATGGTTCCCTTTCTTTAGCGTGCTTCCTAGCAACGGTCTCTCTTATCATAACATTGATTCTTTGATTGTGGGTTATCAAGATCAACAGCAGGTTCAATCTCTACATCATTGTTATTGCTAGGTTGAGCATCAACATGAACATCATTATTAACATTATCACTAGGTTCATGTTCATTACCAGATTGTGTTTCAGCATCAGAAATAGAAATATCATTGGGATTCTCAGGTGTGTCAACAACAGGTTCACTAGAAGCATGCAAAGTCCTATCATTTTTCTTTTTCTTCTTTTTAGAAGGACTAGGTGCATCAACATTAGTTCTCTGAGAATCTTGCTCTCTTAGGGTGGCCTTCATGATACAAAGGTTCCTGAGTCATTTTACCCCCTCTAGTCACAACTCTAACAACATTATCATTTTTCTTATTATTTAATTCGTTGAGCAAATCATTTTGAGCTTTAAGCACTTGTTCTACTTGAGTGGTAATCATAGAAGCATGTTTACTAATAAGTTTAAGTTCACCTTTAACTCTAGACATATAATCACTCAAGTGTTCAATCATATAAGCATTGCGTTTCAATTGTCTACCAACATAAGAATTGAAGTTTTCTTGTTTAACAATAAAATTATCAAACTCATCCAAGCATTGGCTAGCAGACTTATAACGAGGAATATCACCTTCATCAAATCTATAGAGAGAATTTACCTTTACTACTTGTGTCGGGTTATCAAGACCATGTATTTCTTCAACATGCGGCAAATTAAGACCATGTATTTATTCAATAGGAGGTAAATTCTTAACATCATCATCTTTAATACCTTTTTCTTTCATATATTTCTTTGCCGCTTGCATATCTTCAGGACTGAGAAATAGAATACCCCTTTTCTTCAGAGTTGGCTTAGGAGTTGGTTCAGGAAGTGTCCAATTATTTTCATTAGTCAACATATTATTCAATAGCAATTCAGCTTGATCAACAGTTCTTTCCCTGAAACACAACCAGCACAACTGTCCAGGTGGTCTCTGGAGGCATCGGTTAGTCCATTACAAAAGATATCAAGTATTTCATTTTTCTTTAGAGGATGATCAGGCGAAGCATTAAGTAATTGGAGAAGCCGCCCCCAAGCTTGTGGGAGACTCTCTTCTTCAATTTGCAAAAAAATATATATTTCCCTTAAAGCAGCTTGTTTCTTATGAGCGGGGAAATATTTAGCAGAGAAGTAATAAATCACATCCTGGGGACTACGCACACAACCAGGATCAAGAGAATTAAACCATGTTTTAGCATCACCCTTTAATGAGAACGGAAATAATTTAAGGATATAGTAGTAGCGAGTTTTCTCATCATTAGTGAATAGGATGGCTATATCATTTAATTTAGTAAGATGTGCCACAACAGTTTCAGATTCATAGCCATAAAAAGGATCAGATTCAACCAAAGTAATTATCTCAGGATCAACAGAGAAATCATAATCCTTATCACTAATACAGATAGGTGAAGTAGCAAAAGCAGGGTCATATTTCATTCTAGCATTCGAAGACTTATCTTTCAGCTTAGTTAATAATTTCTTAAGATCATTCCTATCATTGCAAGCAAGAAAGTCTCTAGCAGTTTCTTCATCCATAACATAACCCTCAGGCACAACAGGCAATTCATATCTAGGGGGAGAATCTTCATCATCACTTTCATCAATATTATCAGTTTCAATAATTTCATTCTCTCCAGCCCTAGCAAGTTGTTCATCAAGAAATTCACCTAGTGGCACAGTGTTATCAAGCATATACGTAGTTTCATCATAAGTATCATGCATAGCAGAAGTGGCATCATCAATAACATGCGACATATCAGAATTAATAGTAGAAGCAGGTTTAGGTGTCGCAAGTTTACTCAAAATAGAAGGTGAATCAAGTGCAGAGCTAGATGGCAGTTCCTTACCTCCCCTCGTAGTTGAGGGATAAATTTTGGTTTTCTCGTCTTTCAAGTTCATCATAGTGACTAACAGATATAAATCCCAAGTGACTCAAAGAATAGAGCTATGCTCCCCGGCAACGACGCCAGAAAATAGTCTTGATAACCCACAAGTATAGGGGATCGCAACAGCTTTCGAGGGTAGAGTATTCAACCCAAATTTATTGATTCGACAGAAGGGGAGCCAAAGAATATTCTCAAGTATTAGCAGTTGAGTTGTCAATTCAACCACACTTGGATAACTTAATATCTGCAGCAAAGTATTTAGTAGCACAGTAGTATAGAAGTAACGGTAATGGTGGCAAAGGCAACAGTAGCAGTTTTGTAGTAATCGTAACAGTGGCAACGGTAAAGTAACTAAGCAAAGATCAATATGTGAAAAGCTCGTAGGCATTGGATCAGTGATGGATAGTTATGTCGGATGCGATTATTCATGCAACAGTTATAACATAGGGTGACACAGAACTAGCTCCAGTTCATCAATGTAATGTAGGCATGTATTCTGAATATAGTCATACGTGCTTATGGAAAAGAACTTGCATGACATCTTTTGTCCTACCCTCCCGTGGCAGCGGGGTCCTATTGGAAACTAAGGGATATTAAGGCCTCCTTTTAATAGAGTACCGGACCAAAGCATTAACACATAGTGAATACATGAACTCCTCAACCTACGGTCATCACCGGGAGTGGTCCCGATTATTGTCACTTCGGGGTTGCCGGATCATAACACATAGTAGGTGACTATTGACTTGGAAGATAGGATCAAGAACTCACATATATTCATGAAAACATAATAGGTTCAGATTTGAACACTACAAAAAAAAGACACATCCGTGACATTTTGGGCCGAACGATTTTTTTTTTCTGTCATACTTATGACACTTCTATGACGATAATTGTGACAAAACACGGTATCATCATAGATATGGTGGGGTCCTACTTTTATGACAAAAAATCATGACAGAAAATGGGTTTTTCGTCCTGGGCGGGCCGAAGATGCAGCTGCATGACATTCTTTGGGACGTCCATGACGAAAAAAACCGTGGTAGAAGCGAGGGCGAGAAAAATATCGGGGTGTTCCCGGTTACGGTGGGTGGTCGGGGCCGAGCGATGCGCGTTTCTCTCGTACACGCACGCGCGTGGGTGCGAGAAGTTGGGCTCTAACTGAACCCGAGTGATTGCACTGCAGGCTACGCGTTACTCAACCCGAGCGATCGATCGATGGCTGTTTACTAAACCCGATCGAGCGATTCCTTCGCTACTGCTGCTAACTGAAGCCGATCGATGCTGCCTCTGGATGAACAGTGAGCGTTGCTGGGGGGTTTGGATGAACAGTTCCCGATGGGGGTGGATGAACAGGACCCCGTGGTGTTGCCTCTGGATGAACAGGACCCCGATCGATCGAGCCGGCTGGGGCTGGATGAACAGGACCCCGTGGAGTGCAGGATGAACAGGACCACCCCGTGGAGGGCAGGATGAACAGTAGACGGTGGAGGGCTGGATGAATAGTAGCCCGTGGAGGGGTGGTTGAATAGGAGCCCGTGGAGAGGGCTGGTTGAACAGTAGCCAGTGGAGTAGCGCGCGGTGGAGGCTGGATGAACAGGAGCCCGTGGATGAACAGTCGCAGGTGGAGGCTGGAGGAGGTCGACGGTGGATGAACAGTAACCCGTGGAGGCTGGAGGGGGTCATCGGTGGAGATGAATAGTATCCCGTGGAGTCCCGTTTTGCGGTACGCCACACCCCTCCCGATGAACAGGACCCCCGTTTCGACCGTAGTGCTCCAACACAAGTCCGTTTCCTCCGTTTTGCGGTACACCACACCCCTCCCAATCAACAGGACCCCCGTTTCGACCGTAGGAGGTCTGTTTCCTCCGTTTTGCGGTACGCCAGACCCCTCCCGATGAACAGGATCCTGTTTCGAACATGGCCGGTCGAACATAAGGCCGTTTCCTCCGTTCTGCGGTACGCGAGGCCTCGTTTCCATCGGCTGTTCTGTCCAAGCCGGTTGGCTCCCACGCGTTCCGTTGCCTCCCGATGAAGACGATGCATTCCGTTGCCTCCCCATGAACACGACGACGATGCCGTTTCTCCGTTCCAACCCAGCCATGTACACGAGCCCTGTACATACGCGTGAGTAGGCCTTCGAGACCCCGCCCGTATGTACGTACGTGGCCGTATTTACTTTCTTGCACCCTGGCCGCTGTACGTACGTGTACATGCTACGTGCGCGCCTCTACTACGACACGTGCGCGCCTCTACATCGACCAGTATGTAGTTACACATTCGCAACCAGAATGACAACGCTACGTACGCTTCGACCAGGTGGGTCCGGACTGTCAGGCACTTCCTTGCCTCCAAAGATGTAGCTGGTGGGTCCCAGCAGTAAGGGGGGCGAATCTTTTCTTTTGCCCGGACGCACTTCCTTGCGTGTGAAGATGTAGTTAGTGGGTCCCAGCAGTCAGGGGGAAACGTTTTTTCGTGAAATACGGTGGCCCGTCCGTTGGGTCCCCGCTGTCAGGTGGAGGAATAATTATTTTGCGCGTAACAAGGAGGCACTTCCTTGCTACGGCCGTGGACCCAGCTGTCAGCCTCTCAACATACAGTCCACGTCCGATGGAAGCCGTTCCTTGACCACATTGACCACGCCGCGCCGAGAGCACCAGGGCGGTGGACCACAGCGAGGCCTAGGAAGGGGACGACGCAGAGCCGGGGAAGAGGCGGCAGTGGATGCCCACGCATAGAGGAGTATGAGGGTTCACTGGTTCGCTGCGGTGTGAGGCTGCCGTCGCCGCAGAATAACAGGGGCTGTGGGTGAGTAGAGTTATAGCCTGGCCAGCGGTGGGAGTAGTAGGGGGCGGTGAGGCCTCCACCGCATTGTAGCCGGCCTCGGGAGGCAGGAGCACGAGGCACAACTGGCGCTGGTTTGGGCGGCTGGAGCAAGAAGACCAAAGGTTGAAGAAGCACTACGGCCGTTGGATGGACATCGTACGGTCACTGGAGCTGGAATCGTGCATATTGACTAAGTTGACAAAGCCCTCCGTCCCCGTCAACTTAGTAGGCCCACAAGTCAGCCTGCCACTATACTGGGTCCCAGCTAGCAGGGGGAGTATTCATTTTTTTGTGCGTAATAAGGAGGCACTTCCTTGCATGCGAAGATATAGCTGGTGGGTCCAAGCTGTCAGCGGCAGTAACATTTTTTCCGTGAAATACAGAGGCCCTTTCGGTCGGTCCCCGATGTCAGGTGGAGGAATCATTATTTTGCGCGTAATGAGGCATTTCCTTGCGTGCGGCCGTGGACCCAGCTGTCAGCCTCTCCACGTACAGTCCACTTCATATGCATGTCGGTCGTTGACCACGTTGACCAGGCCGCGCCGAGAGCACCAGGGCGGTGGATGACGGTGAGGCCTAGGAAGGGAACGACACGAAGGCAGGGAAGACTCGGCGTTTATTTCCCACGCGGAGGGGAGTACGACTGTACGAGGGTTTACTGGTTCGTCTGCCGTCGCCGGAGAATAACAGCAGGTGTGGGTGAGTAGAGGGATGGCTAGGCCAGCGATGGGAGTACGGTGGGGCGGTGAGGCCTGCGCGGCAGCACAGCCGGCCGCGGGGAGGAGGGAGCAGGCAGTCCCGCCGGCGCTTGTTTGAGCGGCTGGAGCAGGAAGAGCAGAGATTGAAGAAGCACGACGGCCGTTGGATGGAAATCCAACAGTCACTGCTTGTGCGTCAACCTTTTTTTAGGAAAGCCTCAAATCTGTGGAAAACAGCATACAACCCATCTGCCATTATTTCTAATAATTTACAGCCCATTTGCTAATTCTTAAGGTTTTTTTGGAGCCCATATTCTTTTTGTTAGCATTACAGCCCATATTGTGGCCACGGTTAAAAAATTATACGAAATTTTGCATATTTCGGTGCGGTCCGAACTGTTTTTAATCCCGAAATTTCGAGTCACATTCAAACTGATTTTGAAAATAAATGTATATCAATATAAAATCCAACAAATTGTCCACGCATAAAAATCAATGCAATTTAAAATCTCGAAATGAAAAAAGAAATTTGAAACTAATTGCCGGTTTGATGTGTTTTAAAAATGTACAACCCATTTCTCATTACTGATAGGCCATTTCTCGGCTAGCCGAATGAAGCTCTCCTCGTCTTGAAAGATTTGCAGCCCAACAGGCCTGACAAAGCGACTTACTTGGCAAATCACAAAAAAACTGGGCTGTGGCCGTGGACCCAGCTGTCAGCCTCTCCACGTACAGTACTCTTCTGATGGAAGTCGGTCGTTGACCACATTGACCACGCCGCGCCGAGAGCACCAAGGCGGTGGACGACGGCGAGGCCTAGGAAGGGGGCGACGCGGAGCCGGGGAAGACGCGGTAGTGGATGCCCACACAGAGAGGAGTACGAGGGTTCACTGGTTCGGCTGCGGCGTGAGGCTGCCGTCGCCGCAGAATAACAGGGGGTGTGGGTGAGTAGAGGGATGCCCTGGCCAGCGGTGGGAGTAGTAGGGGGCGGTGAGGCCTCCGCGGCATCACAGCCGGCCACGGGTGGCAGGAGCACGCAGCACGACCGGCGCTGCTTTGGGCGGCTAGAGCAAGAAGACCAGAGGTTGAAGAAGCACTATGGCCGTTGGATGGACATCGTACGGTCACTGGAGCTAGAATCGTTCATATTGACTAAGTTGACAAAGCCCTCCGTCCCCGTCAACTTAGTAGGCCCACAAGTCAGCCACCCACTATGGTGGGTCCCAGCTAGCAGGGGGTATTCATTTTTTGTGCGTAATAAGGAGGCACTTCCTTGCGTGCGAAGATATAGCTGGTGGGTCCGACCTGTCAGCGGGGGGAACGTTTTTTTCGCAAAATACAGAAGCCCTTCCCACGTACAGTCCATGTACAGTGCGTAATAAGGAGGAACTTTCCTTGCGTGCGACCATGGACCTCGTGGGTCCCAGCCGTCAGGCTCTCCACGTACAGTCCTCTTCCGATGACTCTCGTGTGTTGACCACGCCACGCCGAGCGCACCGAGGCGGTGGATGACGGCGAGGCCCCAGACTGGAACGACCCGGAGATGGGGAAGACGCGGCAGTGGAGTCGCAGACGGAGAGGAGTGGGAAACTTGACTGGTTCGGGTGCGGGGTGGGCCTACACTCGGCAGAGAATAACAGGAGGTGCGGAGTGGAGGGATGGCCTGGCCGTCGGCGGGGTAGCGTTTCGCTGAGGAGCGCAAAACAACGCCGCTGGACGCCGGAGGCTGGAGCAGGCGGTCCCGACAGTGCTGGGGGAAGAAGACGAGAGATTGAAGAAGAATGCCGGCCGTTGGATGTAAATCCAACGCCTTCTTAGGCTTCGACCTACTGGCCCACATGTCAGCCAGTCCATTTGTTTTTTAGTCCATTTGGTGGGCTGGGTGAAACAATGATGTAGCATCTATGCAGCCCATTTATATATATGGTAGAATTTAAAGCCCATTTGCATTTTTCTCGAAATCCGCGGACTTGCTGGGCTGGGTGAAAATATCATGTTGGGCTAGACGGAGAAATGTTATAAAAACACAAACACATGATTGCACGTCTATTACTGCATTGGTCAGTAAAATCTTTGCAAGCTTATGTACGCAATCACTAGGAGTTAACTTGCCAAGTTATATATAAACACTTATTATTATTATTTTGTAAGAACTTTCAACTTACGAAATAAAATATCATTTAAATTTGATGAGTTAATAGTACGTAGGGTATTATTAGTTTTTAGGCTAGACGTGGGACAGTTGAGTTGGTTCTAGGGAAAAGTACTGGGAGAAAACTCAGTTTACATCGAAAAAGAAAGTGGGAGAAAATTCAGGGCAAATTTTAGCATGGTCCCTCTTACCTCCCCTTTTCACATGAGAGGTAAGAGTACATAATAGATCTGAGCCATTGATTTGATTAAATAGTGGTCTGATTTACTCTTACCTTCTTACCTCCCATGTGAAAAGAGGGGGTAAGAGGGAGCATGTTAGAATTACTCAAAATTCAGATATAGGATTAATGAAAACGAAAAATAGAACTGAGCTGTATAGGAAGAGGACGAAAGATTGAACAAAATAAAGAAATACAAATGGATAGGTGGTTGGTCCCATATGTCTGTGTACGAGACCTGCTGGGTCCACCTGAGGAGGGGAATATGTTGGGAGGAAGGAGATTCAAAGCACGGCAGCCGAGTGAACTAGTTTTTTTAACGGACAAGTGAACTAGTTACATACATAAGCAAATAGCCACTAAAAAAGCAAACAGGTTAATGGGTTCTTAAAAGAAATATTTCGGACAAAACAGATAATTACGACACTTAGGCTAATGCATGAAACACTCAGATGATAAAGGTGCTTATAAACAGATAAAGTACAACATCTAGACCTTCCTGGCACGCTTGATCATGACGCTGCGGCTGTCCGTGTACTCGTCGGTTACGGGAAGCAGACACGCCCTCATGTCCAAGATCTGCCTGTACATGTCGTAGCATGCGTATGCGTCCTTGGCCGCGTAGGTTATGTAGGCTAGATTCAGAGGTACCTCCCACGTGTTCAGGTCCTTGGTATCGTTGTCTTCTTTCATGTTGGCGTATCAGGGGTCGATGATGGTCTCGGCGAGGTCAACCACGGAGTCCTTCTCCTGCCCGTTGCTGATGATCTTGTATTGCTTCTGGATGTCGACAAGCTTGTTGCACCAGATGGCCGAATCGTCGCGTTCTTCCTTCTCTCCACCGTAGCGAAGGTGCAGTCGGCGCTGCCGATGAAACGGGCGAATGCTCCAGAACCTCTGATGGCCCTACAGAAGTGGTAGATGAGAACCTCGTCCCGCACACATACCTGGGCGACGGCGATCCGCTGGTCCCTGTCAGGAGACGAATGGATGGGCACAAGGTCTAGTCCTGCAACCTTGTGCTTTCTCGTCCTGTAGGTACTGCTTGAACTCGGCGAGGCAGAGCTTCACCGAGTCCGGATCGTTGGTGTACATCACATTCAACTTGGTGCAGCCATAGGACTGAACGGCGAACTCAAAGGGGAACTCCTTGCTGAAGTCCATATCCAGCAGGCTCACCCCTCGGATCGCCATTGGAGTCTCTTCAAGTGAACGAGTGTGTAGGCGGCGGCAGCAGTTCGTTTTTCAGCTCTTGGGGAACTGGATTCAACAGTAAACTGAGTGTGTACAGGCGACAACAGTTACTACCCCTCCCTCGTCCGCTGCACGCCCGGCAGAAGATGCACCCTCGGCGCATTCAAACGCCTCCATTAAGAAACCTACTCCGGCCACACGTCGGTTCACGAGCGGGTCTGTATTGGTACTGTAATAACAGGAGTTAGTGGTCACTTTACTTAAATTTAATTAGCTTTAATAGAAATTTATACTTAAAACAAGCAATGCATTGGCTCGTTCTATCAGTGCCACAGGATCAACATGCACAACAATTAGAATTATTATTCTCAGGACGCACACGATCAGCACATTTGTCGCACTTTCACAAAGATAATACTACCAAGTTTCAAATGTTTGTTATCGTTGTTGTCCTCTGCATCATCATGCCGTGTTTCCCAGCTTGCAAGATTCAGAACCAACAAATAAGATCCAAATAATAAGTATAACAAAGATGCCTACACATCTCATTGATTCCCAGCTTGCAAGATTCAGAACCAACAAATAAGATCCAAATAATAAGTACAACAAAGATGCCTCCACATCTCATTGATTCCCAGGTTGCAAGATTCAGAACCAACAAATAAGATTCAAATAATAAGTACGACAAAGATGCCTACACATCTCATTGATTCCCAACTTGCAAGATTCAGAACCAACCCATTAGAGCCTTTTGATAAAGTGAATATCGGGATTAAATCCATGTTGGCTAGCCATGTCATACAATCGAAGAACTTGGCGAATGCTCTTGACGTCACAACATCTGTAGTTGAGTATTCCTGTTTGCACAACACAAACCAGGAGAGCATGATTTCACTTTAATAGTGGCCTCCTTTACTCAACCTACAGCTCCACTCGGATGAAGCCTGCCTGGAGTTCCATGATTCAATTCATGCGCCTTTTTCTGCAGTTCACCTGAAATGAAGCAAAGATTGCATCATTTAGCTAGCAAGAAGTACTTGCTCTCGTGAGCTGGCAGGTTCTTCTTTAGTAGTTGCACTAAAATTGAGGAACATTAAGGTTGGCTGTCCGGCTCATGTAAGGTGCAACTATAATTTTCTTATCCTTTTGTGCAGTTCCACTAAAATAAAGTGCCATTGTGGTGACAGTGACGGCTCATCTTGCAAAGGCTAATAAAATGTTGCACGAGATTACCAGCAGAACTTGACGGAGATTTTGGAAACTCCAATCACCATTTTGTGCAGTTCCACCAAAATTGAGAGATGTTGCCCACGTGACATTTTAGTTGAACTGCACAAGACACTCATTCCAAAAAAAGTGTTTTGTGCAGTTCACCAAAAGGTCACAATAGCAACAAGGTGAAATGGATATCCCTATCTGCACAAAAAGATAGAAAGTAAACAGTTGCTGGTCAATAAGAATATACGAAACATATACGAAATGAAAAGAAGCATCTTAATTATGTTCATGGCAATCACGCAAGGACAGTAGAAATTTTAAAACGTCAGCAATGCTTCATGTTACCAGAAGCATTACGATCAACAATGAGATTCCTCAAATATGGGATTACTTTAATGGTGGCATTGCTTGTTTACCAGATACAGTAAATCAACAGCAGCTAAAGAGTTGGTTTAAGGGCATGGGACCGTGGGGACACCAGGACACTCAGCAGCGTAAAGGAGCAACTTACTTATCATACTGGGGAAAACAGCAGGAGTGCCATTTGTAACACAGTTTAATTGCATCTTATCACTGGAGGCATTAGATTAACAATAACACTGGTTAGACATGTCCCTAAGGTAACAGTGTGATCGCTTCATTTTACATGCGCCCTTACATTAACAACAGCAAAAGGTTGGTATAAGGACATGCGACAGTGGACGCATCAGCACAATGTACCTACAAGGAGGCATAAAGTGGTGATGCAGAGTTTGTTCATGCTATGTGAGGGCAGCAAATCTAATCCTGGAGACCTTTTACTATGTGAGGGCAGCAAACCTAATCCTGGAGACCTTGTACTATGTGAGGGCAGCAAATCTAATCCTGGAGACCTTTTACTATGTGAGGGCAGCAAATCTAATCCTGGAGACCTTTTACTATGTGAGGGCAGCAAATCTAATCCTGAGACCTTTTACTATGTGAGGGCAGCAATTCTAATCCTGGAGACCTTTTACTATGTGAGGGCAACAAATCTAATCCTGGACATACTCTGTTGACTTGTCCACCAGCCGCCACTTTCTATCCTTTTTTCAACCAATAATAGATCTGTTCCTTATCCAGTTTGTACTGCGTTTTCCCATTATTTCCCTTTTCAACCAAGAGACCGGTTGGGTATCCGGTCTCTACTACTTTCACCATATTATTTCCTCTTTGAATCAAGTCCTAGATTCATGCTACAACTTTCCCCCCTTTCTTCGTTGTTTGAACAAAGCCCTAGATTCAAATGCATGAAGTAGCTTTACCTCTAATAATACTAAAAATTTAGGTGGCTTTGGAAGAGCTGATGGGAGTAGAAAAAGATGCACATGCAGACACGTGGGGAGCTGGGGCAGTAGAGCAAGGCCGCTTTCGAAGAACTTATACCTGAGGGTCGTCGGGATGTCGGCGGCGGCAGGTCGGATCTGCGGACAATACGGCAGGGAGGAAGAAGGGTCGGAGGACCTCCCGAGCCGGCGCTGTGTCGGAGAGAACGGCACGGGCAGAGGATCGGGCCTGTCCGACAGCTGTGGGTTTCCTCCCTCGCCGGTGATGACCACGTGAACGATGCACCTAGTCCTCTACACACACCAGCCGAAGGGATCCGGCCGGATCTGTGACCAGCGGTGAGCAGAGAGAAAATGTCTCTACCGCTGTCTTGTTTATATCTGGAGAGGATGAGAGAATGAAGAGAGCAACCCTAGTAAAGCAAGCGCTCAGGCCCCTGTGTACATATATAGTGGAGTGATTATCTTTTTCTCTCCACAACAAGCGTTTCAATTTGTGTACATGGCATTAAAGAAAAGAAACTCTCTATTTAAGGTGACTACCTGTACGAATCCTACTTACTACTACTAGTAGTAGTATTGTTCACTTGTGCTCCCCGGCCCTCCATTCATTGAACAACCCCACGGGTGAATAAACATACAGTACTAGTATTTATATAGAACGAACAAGCTCGAACTATTTTCGCGTAGTTAAAAGTTGAGGGCGGGGCTTTTCCCGGGCAGTACGCGCGACAGTTTTTGCGTAGGCGGTTTGACAAAGAGACGAGGAGGGTGAGGGAGTAGCGGATTCAACTTACTTACTGCTGGAAAGGTCGGGCTGTGCGATTTGACGGCGCGTTACTGTTTGGATCCATGTGTTAGAGTTAGTTTGGGTTAGTTTGAACTCAACTAACCCAAAAATATCCAAACAAGAGGGTTAGTTTGGGTTAAACTCAACTAACCCAAAAATATCCAAATAGGAGGGTTAGTTTGGGTTACTATTTGGATCCACGTGTTAGAGTTAGTTTGGGTTAGTTTGAACTCAACTAACCCAAAAAATCTAACCCACCCAAGAGGTGCTTATTTGGGTTAGTTCTTCTCGGGACACTAAAAAACACATTTTCCTCTCGCTCTCCCCGCAGCAGATCCCTCCCCACTTCCTCGAAGCTTCTCATCCTCTCCCTCCCTCTCGCACCGCCCATGAAGGCACCTCGCCGTATCCGCGCTCCATCTAACCCTGTCATCCAAACACCTCTTTTGCTAGAGGTTACTTCAGGGTTAGTTCAGGATTAGAATCTAACTCTAACCTTTAACTGAGTTAGAGTATCCAAACAGGGCCTTTGAGAGAGACGAGGAGGGAGAAGTGATACGGGCTGCTGGATTACTAGAGATAGGTGTCGCACGGAAGCCAAGAAATATGGTGATAGCGTGGGTTAGCCATGTACTAGTATGATGTAACTACACTGGGCTGCCGTGTTTCGTACTCTTCCAGTCCACTGTGGAGATGATTGGTTGATTTTATATCGCTGAATAATATAAAATATTATGAGTGCAGACGCTCCACCCCGAGGTTCCTTGCTCCTTCTCGGTCGTCGGGAATCTATGTTCTTCCACTCTATTTTTTTACGTGAGCTTTGTTCATCCTTTTGCCAACACGCGACACATCTAGCATCAAGGTGCACGTGTCATGCAAGGATCGTTCCATCTATATGAAGAACACGTGGGACTGGAACTACGAGACGGACATGTACCCAGGAGTGGACGTGCGAACCTGTGTAACGTAGCGCAGTAAGTGAAGTAGAAAGGCACAAATAGTATGAACATGCGTGGCATATAGGCATTTGTCTCTTACTACCACTAAATGTTGTACGTGCAATGCCCGGTGATGTTATGGAGTACGTGACTAAGTACTCTACTACTACTATATTAATTGGAGGCACATATTAGGTTTTATATTTGTTTACGTGTATGCCCCGAGACCTTCCAACTAGACGTGTCTTTCTCTCCGGGTCGCACTTTGTATCGTTCATACCACTAGTACAGTAGTACTACTACGTGTGGTCTCCGACCCAGAAGTGGAGACGCTCTACCACGCTGTTCATGTCCCACTCCTTTCGCTGACGTGTGCGACATCCAGCACGTGCCGTGTGTTTGGCACTCCTTCGTCGTAAGAGTTGAAACGCTAGCATTCATTAGAAATAAAAAATAAATATAAATCACCAGTGATACTATACCACGCGGTTTCCTTGCTCCTCGATATCGGAAAGAATACTTCCGCTCGCCGACATGTGGGACGTCGACCATCCTGGTCCACTTGCCATGCCCGCAGAACTCCAAGGGAGAGTCACCCCGGTCGTCGCGCCGCAGTAATTACTAATGAGCCGTCAAATCACAGGCCCAACCTTACCCACTGTGAAGTTGCTCGGACGAAGGAACCATCATGACTTTGAATTCCGCTTCTTGAAGAAAACTACTGTACCAGCAGTACTGCTAGCTACAGTAGTTACTCCAGCAGAGGCCTCCTTTGGTTCATAGGATAGGAATTTTATAGGAATATGAAAATCATAGGAAGTGAGATGACATGCATCTCAATTCCTATAGAGAAAGATATGCCATTTGATGCATAGGATAGGAATTTTTCCATTGAGTCTAGGCTAATGTACTGGTAATTTGCTCTAAAAACTACAGTAGTAACTAGTAGTACTGTTACATGCTCGTAATTAATTAAACAAACGTACGGGCGACACAGACACACACACTAACTACTAGTACTACTACTTCTCACATGCTGGCCAGACGCCGTCGTTCTCCTTCCCGGCTTTGTCGGCGACACCCCACCGTGCTTGGATCTCCGCCGACCTCTCCGCAGCAGCGCGTGCGTCCTCTTCTTTCTTGCGGCGGCGGGCCTCTCTTTTCTTGAGTGCTTTCTGACTTTTCCGCTCCCTCTGTGCGGCTTTGGCCGCCTCTTGCTCTACCGCCCATTCGGCCTTGGCAGCTTCAAATTCCGCCCACATAGGTGTGAGGTCGCGAGCGGCGATGAACTCGGCACGGCGGGATGCCACCGCTTGCCTACCATTCTGTGTGCGGTCGTGGGCGGCGAGGAACTCGGCGCGGCGGGATGCCATCGCTTCCTTACCGGTTAGTGTGCGGCGCGGTGGCATGAACGACGCTTGGTGACAGCTCTGGGGTGGAGTGGCCGGACAACCGTAAAGTGCATTGGTTTGTCAAGAGCTCAAGGACAGAAGACGAAGGAAATTTGGATTCCCCTTCAATCCTGGTCATTTATTACCGAGTAAAATGCATTGGCGGTCATTGAACTTGTCTTGATAGCTCACTTTGATCATTGTATACGAGATATGGTGATTATACGGTCACTGGCTCAGCGTATAGCTCCGTATTTGTCTGGTTGACCAGTCAAACAGTCCGCATGCGCCTCATCAGCTCGTGTTCTTTATCTATCTATCTATGCGGGCCTACCTGTCAGTGGAGAAAGAAATAAAAACCAAAATTATGCGTATGTGACATTACTGTTTAGACGTTTGCTGGAGGCCTCCGCGAACACCGAGCATGTATTCACCTGGCTCAACACCAACGGTCATACTCGTGACTCGGCGCCTTGCTCATGTATATCGTCCATCACAACGACAATCTATAAAACAGCCTAGCTAGAGAGGGTACTATGGTGCGGAGTATGTACTATCGTGAGCAACCGATCATAGTGCCACTGCACACGAGTGTGTGTCTGATCGATTCGTCCATTATTCGTAAGTTATGTATGGTTGTGTGGTGTCTAATGGTGGTCGTCGAATGCTAGCTGGCGACAAGAGCGGTTGCATGGACGCCTGGTTGTCAATACGTGCCGCATACGCTTCAAAGGCTCGTCATCCATGAGTTCACATTTTACCACCACGCCAGCGTCTGACCGCCCTGGCCTACCGAAACCCCTTCCATCGCTAGCGCGCGCTTCCCGCCTGAAACGATCACCATCTCTCCAGAATGTCAATGCCGTATTCACCGGCCTTAACTGCAGGTGCAGTTGGTGTGTCACTGACATGCGGGCCTGATGCCCGTTGGGCCCACATGTCAGTGAGACAACGCACCTGCGGTTAAGTCACTGAAGCAGCGTCCGCATTCACGCCCGACGCGACCTCTCACTTGCGCCGGCATTGCAGCAGCGCGACAGCCGAGCGAGCGCCACCTGCGCGGCATCCCGGTGCAAGCGACTGCTCCGCGTTAATGACACCACGTCTACCAATGAACCTACTCCGGTGCAAGCCGTCCATCCGTCTGCCGCGGCTCATTGCCATTCGCCTGCTATATTAAGTTGAGCCCCAGCTCCCAGCCATAGCCAAAGACCCACACTCATTCTCCTCCGGTCCCTTCCTTCTGTTGGCACCACTCCAACCATGGCCTCCGGGCACTCCAAAGCTCTCTTGGACGTACTGTCGCAGGAGCAGACGAAGGACATCGGTGGCTCCGCTCCGGGCGCGCTCCAAAGCTCTCTTGGACGTACTCTCGCAGGGCAGATGAAGGAGATCGCCGGCTCCCCCCCGGCCGCCCTCCGCCGCCACGACCACGAAGCCGGCGCGCGTGCGCGGGCGCAGCCGACAACGAGGAAGAGTAGTACACAGTAGGTCGCCACCGCTCTGGTCCCAGGAAGGCCACCGCTCCTCGACTCAGTCGCCAAGCTTGGTGGGATAAAAATCAGCGGCCGATTAGCCGCTTGACGGCGACGTGGAGGCGGAAATCTACATAACCTTGTGCTCCGGAGGAGGAGGTTATCGAGGCGGATAAGGAGGAGGCAAAGGCAATGGCCGGCTTTCTCGGGTTCATGGCCGAACATGGTGGTCGAGGCCCGGCGATCGTTTAGATTAGGTTTACAGTAGGTTTTAGTACGGTTTGTGCAAAATATGTAATGAATTTCGTCCAGTTTGTAGGAAAAGTTCTCGAAATGTAATGAATTTCATCCGGTCAATTTGAAATTTGCTTTGTTTGCACGAATTTCGTCCAGTTAGTTTATATAGTTGTCGAAAGGTATGCGGGCAGCATTGGATGGCATCCACCAGTGTCCTCGGACAGATGCCGGTGTAAATTTGAGGGCCAGCACTGGAGATGCCCTAACTATCATGCTATAATCGCTAACAGTGCTCCATTATTTCACAGGGAACAGTTATCCCTCGATCAAAATCAGATCCGCCGTGTTTCGCACTCCTCCCATGTAAGAGCGTAGACTCTTGCTTACATAAAAATGGAGCAAGTGGACGGCACTATAGCACGTCATATCACTCAAACTAGCCCGCCTAACGCACGGGAAAGCACTGCCCTCGTCATTTTGTTCTGGATTTCTATCAATCGATCGCACGAAAATGTTACGCTTTGCAAGTTCAAAAGGAAAAGGCGGCACACTTACAACTCGTACGCGTCGCGTTCACGTCGCACCCCCGACAGTCTGGCTCACACGCCGCTCACCAGAGGGGACACGCGTTGTCTTGCATTTTCACTGACATGTGGGACTACAATTGAATAAACCGTCGATAGCCGAAATCTAATCGCTCGGCTGGCGTCGGCTGTGAGGAGAGAGACGGGGGAGGGAGAAGAGATCGCCCGCCCGCCGTGCACGGACTCCAAGAAATATGTGGTGATAATGTGAGGTGGGCCATGCGGGAGTCCGCACCGCTTCCAAGCCCGCTTCTTACCGCCCTGGCCCACCAGAACCCCTCCCCCACCCCACCACCTCCCCGCGCGCGCTCCCCCCTCAGAGGCCAGCTGCCCGCATTCATAGCAAGTAGTACCAGTAAAATTCTGGGCTATAAAGGGCATGCACAATGGTTGATAAGATAGTCTTATCATAAGTCTTGCATGTAATTTAGAGATGACAAAAAACATGTGTACAATGGATCATCTCTTAGCCTTATCTTCAATAACTAGTTATTCCTAAAAACATGGTTAAACATATTGTGCTAAGAGATCATCTCTTGTCTTCTCGACTAGCCCGCTTATGTGGAGGAGAGAGAGGCATTGACAAAGTCAAGGAGTGGGATCTACAGGAGCTCGATATACACGTGCTCCTAGGTATAAAAAAACTAATTCTAAAAAAGAGGCATAAAAAACAATTGTGTCTAAAAAAGGAAAGGTAAAAAACATTTGAGAGGAAATAGATAGAGAGAAAGTGAGAAAAAGTTGTAACCTTATAGTCAACACTATGGTAGTATTACATGAGGAAGGAGGGAGTGGTGCACATGCCAAGTTCACTGGGTTGCCGTGTTTCACACTCCTCTGTCGTAACAGTGGAGACAATAGGTTTCATCAAAAATAAACAATGAATACTCGTTGCTCGTCCACTATATCGGAAAGAATACTTTCATTCGCCGACATGTGGGACATCGACCATCCTGGTCCACCTGCCATGCACAAAATTATCCTGGTCCACCCCAGTTGTAGCGCAGGCTCAACCTTTCCCACTATAAGTTAGTCGGACGAAGGAACCATCATGACTTCGTTGAATTCCGCTTCTTCAAGAAAACTTACTCTACCCGCAGTACTGCTACCACACGCGAAGACTGGACGACACTATACCACGTCATATCACTAAAACCCACTAGGCCAAACTAGCCCGCCTAGGATCTGTACTCCCTCCGTTTCAAAGTTAGTAGTACAAAGTTGACTCATCTATTTTGAAACGGAGGGACGTCTCTGTACTGCTATGATTTTGTGTTGTACGTCTCTGTACTTTTGCTACCATTTTCCTAACCTATGAACCAAATGAGGCGTGAACGTATCCGTGTCGACTATTGTCTGATCGATCGCTAAGCCTACAATTTTAGGAGCTTGGGCTATTGGCCGATCGACGACGGATCAGTATAAGCGTACCACGAGCTCATCAGCCCCAACATTTCTCTTCGGTGAGTGTTTTGCAAGTATTATAGCTCGCACAGTAGCTAGCCTACTAACACCAAGAATCATCAAATAAGCCCTGCTGATATGATAAACAGTTCAAACTTACATCTAAGCATGCCATATATTACATCAAAAGCTGGTGAGGATACATCTGTTTCCATAACTCGGAGAGGGTTCGCATGATTCACTATCAAACAAAAGTAGCAAGTACCGCCCACACAAGACAGTGCACTAGCCCTAAGATGGTTTGATAACATGCATCGTTCTGGTAATTAAACACAGGGCAATGCAAACTACCCTGAAGGATTAGCACGACCAACTATTTCTTGTCATCGATCTCTCGGGGAATCACCACAGCACGGACAGCGGCATGGGAATCGATCTCTGGGGCGATGTCCACAGACTGACCGCGACATCGGAATCGATCTTTGGGGCGATGTCCACAGGATGGACAGCGGCATCCGAATCGATCTCCGGGGCGATGCCAACATGACGGACCGCGACATCGAAAACGATCTCTGGGGCGTTGTCCACAGGACGGGCCGCGACATCAGAATCATCAAGGACGTCCACCGGCTCTTGCACAGCCCTAACATATTAGCAAGCACATTGCAAATAATCAAAAACCACAACTTTCGGTAATAAGCCATTATTTTTTACCTTGTGCAGCTCACCGGGGGATCCCATCCATCCGGGGGCCATCTCCTCGTCCTCAATGGGGGCCATCACCTTGCCAAGGGAATACTGCTTCTCAACGGCGACTATCTCCTCAAACTCGGCCTTGAGCCTCGCAAAGGTGGCCATCCGAGTTTCTGGGGTAGGCACGGTGGGGCCCTTGCTGTTCTTCCAACTTTCTTTGAGGAGTTCGTCCACCAACATCGTCAACTCTTTGGCCAGTGCTTGTTTCTTGGAGATCTTCGTCTCCATGGGTTGGCCCGCCAACATGGTCAACTCATTGGTCAGTGCTCGCTTCCTGGAGATCACTGTCTCCAGTGGGTTGTCCGCCGGCAACTCTTTGCCTAGTACTCCAGGATCCATCAATGAACTGACAAACAAAAAGCAATCGAAAGGAAACCACAATCGCAATGAAAATGGGAAAATAATAGGCTGTGAGAATCGGTCGGTGCTTCGCAAAAAGAAGATTCTTGGAATGAAAATATAGCAGCATCACTGATTCGCCCACCTTTCCTTCGTCGGTACAGAAGAAAAATGGCAGAAGTGTGTAGCCTGGAGTGAGGTTTTCTTCAAGAAAGGGGAGAAAGGGCTTCAGAGAGCGTTCCAGTGAAATGATGGTTGCTTCGTCCAGTCCAACTTCGAGGCCACTTTACCACTGCTGGTAAAGGTGTGGGTTTTGTGATATGACGGGTCATGATGGCCACACCGGGGTGACCGGTGAGTTTCGACTGTAGCACCTCGCTGTGATTTGGTGGATGGCATGCGAGCCCGGATGCTTTGTTGTCCCGCATGTAGATAGAATGGCTAGTCATATAGGAGTGGTCAATATTGTGCACCGTGACCAAGGCGGAGAGGAAAACGAGAGAACTACGTAACTAATGCATGAGTTTAATTATGGTAGTTTTGTAAAGTACGAGATACATTCCTCCAATCGCAAAATGCCTTGGTTGATGAGATTTCAGATTTGAGCCCTATAAACCGGAAGGGAGATTTGAGATTTGAGATTTGAGATACTGCACGCGGTGTAGTCTAGTCACTTGTTGGAATCTCTAGAAAGACTTATACCGCATGATTCTTTGCTTCTTCTTACTACTACGTACTACTTCGCCGACATGTGGGACAGCCAGGAGCATCCGGGTCGACGTAATACGTGTCATGCACCAGATTAGAGTGCAGAACGGAAGGGGGGCATCACGCGGTCGATGGCCAGCCTCGACGCGGAGCAGTCGGTGCACCGGGAAGCGGCGCTCTCTCGGCCGTCGCGCCGCTTCAAAGCCGGCGCCAATGAGAGGCCGCCTCCGCTCTGGCCGGGCATTAATGCGGCACTGATGCTCCAGGACGACGCTGACCATTTCACGCGAGAAGCGGGCGCTAGCAAGGGAGTATAGGTTTTGAACCGTTTCATGTGTAGTACTGGTAGTTTACAAAACTACTCAATTATTCCACTCAGTTTCCTAAGAAATTGTGGTAAAAAACGTTACTCCACAGCCCGCTTCCCTTCTCCTTCCTCTTCCACCGCCTGCACACGTCCACGGGAAGCGACCGGTCAACCTTATATAGGAGTGCTAGCACAAAAAGATGCATGCATGACCACTAAAATTTCCAGATTAAACAGCCGCTCCGGCGGGAGTATGGCGTATGTTGTTACCTTCAGCCGGGCCATGGCTACCAGATGACGACGACCAGAGAAGAGGCTGCGGGAGGGGAATGAATGCAGCTACTGTTTGGGTTCGCCGTCCGGCTTAAATAAATGCGCAGCATCACGTGTACCCGCGGGTGCACAAATTGTAACATACGTGTCTACTTAAGTGGGCGTCACGTAACTGGTGTGTGTGAGAGAGAGAGATTCTGAGAGACAGAGTGTGTGTGTGCGACTCTACTCTTCAGACATGTACTCAACCTTTTGCATCAGGATATAAGTATAATGGTATTTACTTTAGCTAGTGATTTACGTGGCCATGTTAACATGATTGTGTAAAAAAATATCACTTCCTGCTCGTGATTTGCGTTATATAATTACAAGCAAGATGCTCGTGCATTGCCTGGAACATCAATATGCATTTTTTTACAAAACACATGTTGTGATTTACCCATGCAGGAGTAATCCCATGTGTAAAAACAAATGATATTTCGAGAATTTTATCGAAAAACTGGTATCTCGAGAATGTCATCGAAAAAATGAAAGATGAGAGATAAGGTGAGGAGGAGTGGAGCGTGGTGGTGACTGGTGGTCGGAATGGGCGGAGGCATGGGGATGGACGGCGCCGGCAGGCGGCAGCGGCCACCATGCTTGATTGTTTCGGAGACTTTCTTTTTTAATTGCTCAGCAATGAGGTGTGGGAGATAAGGATGTGGAGAGAGGTGCGGCTATCTTTTGTAAAATTATCATAGTTTGCTTTCTATCCATCAGATATAGATCAGACGGTCTATATTACAAGATGGCAGGCACATCATCATCGCCAACTTGGTTTTTTATAAGGGTACAAATGATAATTTTGCTAACTACTAAAGTAAAGTGGAATTTGTCCATGTTATACAAGTAAATTAAGGTGATTGTTTATCATACGGGTAAGGGTGGATGAAGGGTGGTAGGAACAAATGCTCCGCCTAGAGCATGTGTGTGTGAGATGGAGTCTCAGTGTGTGTGTGTGTGTGTGGGAGAGAGACAGATGGAGTATTAGTGTGTGTGTGTGTGATGGAGTCTTACTGTGTGTGTGCATGTGTGTGTGTGTGTGGGTGGATGGGTGGGTGGGTGCGTGCGTGCATGTGTGTGTGTGTGTTTGTGTGTGTGTGTGTGGGGGGTGTGTGTGTATGTGTCACGGGGTCCTCGGTGGCGGATGTAATTTAAGTGTGCATGGCTTCATCATAGAGAGGTGATGTGTATGGCAGAGGCCACCAACGATGGGGTGCGAGAGAGAAAATGCCCGTAGAGAGGGAAGAGAAGGTGTGTGCGCGTGAGAGTAGTCGACATTGAGAGAACGTGTTTGTTCGAGAGACACCAAGGAAGACTACTATATATCGATGGTGCATGTAGGCGGGAATTAGACGAAGGGATGGTCTTACTGGTTTCGGGGATATAGGGGAAGAGTGAGAGGGGGGGGAGTAGCTACAAGGAGATTGTTAAGTGTGAGTGTGTGTTTTACCCATCCAGGCGGAAGTTATGTGCACACAAGAAGAGAACGATTCGATGTGGCGTTAGGGTTGAGGGTCATTAACTACTTATGGAGACATAGAGACCTTCAACGTGCATGTGTGAGAGGTCACTAGTAGAAAACAGGGCTTTCGTTCGGGCATGGCAAGCCCATTAGTCCCGGTTCAGTCACGAACCGGGACCCATGGGGGCATTCGTCCTGGTTCGTGAGCCCAGGGGGCCGGCCGGGGCCTCATGGGCATTGGTCCCGGTTCGTATGGAACCATTTGTCCTGGTTCGAGGCACGAACCGGGACTAATGGGCCTCGCTCCTTTCCCAAAACCATTGGTCCCGGTTCTTGGCTTGAACCGGGACAGAAGGCCCGGATTTAGTACCGGTTCTAGCCACGAACCGGGACAAATGAGCTGCCTATATATACCCCATCGCCGCAGCAGAGCACTCCACAGTGCTCTATTTTTTCTGGCCGTCGAGGGGAGGGCATTTGGGTGCTCTAGCTCACCTCCTATGCACATGAGGTGTTCGATGAAATGTCTGAGCCACACTAGTTAATCTTTATCCTCTCGAAACTCGACCTCCGAGCTCCATTTTCCCCGAGTTTTGTCTAGGTTTAGCGGTCTGTCACGTCCCGTCCCCGTCTTCACCGCCGTCGATCGCCCGCGCCGATCTCGGCGCCAGCACCACCGTGGTGAGCCTCTTGTTCTTATCTTCTTTCTGAAAGAAAAAAATTCTTACTTCAGATAGATACTTGTCTAATTTTATTACTTTTATTATTCCTTCTTAATATATAGTGCGATGGATTTGGTATCCGCCCCCGTCGGCCCTCGTCCTGTCTATGATTCGGATGTGGTATATATTATCTTTTTATAACTATTTGGTTCATTTATTGTTTATGACAATTATGCCGACCAACGTGACATATATTTTATTTATCTAGGAGGTGGTTGAACCGGAAATTCCAACCGACCCTATTGTCGAGAGGTTAAATTTAGTTGAAGAAGAAAACAATTACTTGAAGGAAAAAATAAAAAAATTGAGGAGGAGAAGATGATATTGGAGTTGCACGTTGCGGATGTCGTCGATGATCACAAGATCAAGATGGATGCAATGCGGTTGAAGATTAGAAAGATTAGAAAATATGCCATTCATACCGAGGCTTGGTATCATTATGCAGTTGGATCAATTGTTACCTTGGTTGCGATTATGATCGCATTTGTTGTTGCATTGAAATGTTTTACATAATTTCAATGTATAGTTTAATTAGATGCTCTGGAGAGCTATATATATGTTGTTCAATGAGAACTATGTATGTACTTTGGTTTTAATGTGATGATGAACTTCTATTAATTTGGTCACTTATCTATTCATGAGAGCTATATGTTGCCTTCAATTTCAGGGTCTTATAGCTCAAAATAATCAGTAAATGCATGCAAAATAACAAATGAAGTCAGAAAGGGTTGAAAATTGTTGATGTGGCTTTGAATGGTGCATTTTGAACACAGAAAAACTATGGAGTTCAAGTAAGTTAAAAAAATGAAATCCCTTTGTAGCAGACGAGTTTCCGTATGAAACCCTGATACTTCGAAAGAGATTGTCCGTTTTGTACACGAAGTGCATCCAATTTTTGCCGTAAACCTCTCTACGTTCTTGCACATGCTATGTGGGTGAAATGATGATACCATGCCAACTTTTAACCTTTTCATAGTTGATTTGAAATGCTTTTCAATTTCGGGGTTTTATAGCTCAAAATAATCAGTAAATGCATGAAAAATAACAAATGAAGTCAGAAAGGTTGAAAATTGATGATGTGGCTTTGAATGGTGCATTTTGAACACAGAAAAACTATGGAGTTCAAGTAAGTTCAAAAAAATGAAATCCCTTTGTAACAGACGAGTTTCCGAATGAAACCCTGATACTTCGAAAGAGATTGTCCGTTTTGTACACGAAGTGCATCCAGTTTTTGCCGTAACCCTCTCTACTTTCTTGCACATGCTATGTGGGTGAAATTATGATACCATGCCAACTTTTAACCTTTTCAGAGTTGATTTGAAATGCTTTTCAATTTCAGGGTTTTATAGCTCAAAATAATCAGTAAATGCATGAAAAATAACAAATGAAGTCAGAAAGGGTTGAAAATTGATGATGTGGCTTTGAATGGTGCATTTTGAACATAGAAAAACTATGGAGTTCAAGTAAGTTCAAAAAAATGAAATCGCTTTGTAACAGACGAGTTTCCGAATGAAACCCTGATACTTCGAAAGAGACTGTCCGTTTTGTACACGAAGTGCATCCAGTTTTTGCCGTAACCCTCTCTACTTTCTTGCACATGCTATGTGGGTGAAGTGATGATACCATGCCAACTTTTAACCTTTTCAGAGTTCATTTCTAGTGCTTTTCAATTTCAGGGTCTTATAGCTCAAAATAAACAGTAAATGCATGGAAAATAACAAATATCATAAAAAATAAATAAGTAATTAGAAATAGAATAAAATAAACTTTAATAAAATATATAAGTAGAAACAAAATAAAATAAACTTTAATAACATAAATAAAATTTATGAAACTAAAATTATCAACATATTTTCTGTTCAAAACATTATAAGCAACCTCTAGTATTACTAAAACTAAAATTATATAAAATTGATGGTACTAAAATTATCAAAGTTTTTTCTGTTCAAAATCATTAAAAGAAAAAAGAATTTTCATAAAGAACTTTTTTTGTTAGAAACTTTAATAGCAAAAAGAATTATCATAAAATAAAATAAATAAGTAATTAAAAACAAAATAAAATAAAATAAATAAGTATTTTGTTGTAAGTAGAAACAAAATAAAATAAATAAAGCAAAAAAGAAAAGAAATAAACTGGGAAAAAAAATAAAAAAACGCCACCTACTGGGCCACCACGGCGTGAATACGACTAGAAACCCACCCATGGGCCAGGATTCAGGCCCGTAGAAGGCCCAATAGGCCCACAGGCAGATACAGTGTGTTTAGGCCCAAAGCCTGCATTTGAGAGGAGCTCGAGAGGGCAGCGGGAGTGTGGCTTATAAACCACTCTCGAGCTCCCTCAGCTAGCGAGGTGGGACTAAACTTTCGTGCCGCGATGCGGGCAGCACAAGGCCTTTAGTCCCGGTTGGTGCCACCAACCGGTACTAAAGGCATACATTGGTACCGGTTCGTGGCACCAACCGGTACCAATGCCCACCCTTTAGTCCCGGTTTGTGCCACCAACCGGGACCAAAGGCCTCTGCTTCCCGCCCTTTGGGCTGCTGAAAAGAGGCCTTTGGTCCCGGTTGGTGCCACCAACCGGGACTGAAGGTGGGATTTGGTACCGATTCGTGCCACGAACCAGGACTAAAGCTTTTCCTATATAAGCGAGCACTTAGCATTTTTTCAGATTTCATCGCCAGTTGCCGCCTGAAGACGCCGACCTCCTCGACGCCGCCAGGCTGCCCCGCCGCCGTCGCCGTCGCCCGTGCCCCCGAGCCCACGCCGACGCTGTCCGCCGCCCTCGAGCCCACGCCGTCGCCGGCCGCGCCCCTGCGCCACGCCCCGACGCCGTCCCGCCCCGCCCCGACGCCGTTGTAGCGACTAGACCTCAAATGGTCTGTGCTGCTGTGCACCAGTGTCATCCCTGGATCAGTAATGCTGACACGCACAGTACAAATGGAGGATTTATAACAGAGTAGCAATCACACACTTATTACATCGAATATCTCTGAAGAGATTAAGTATGATAAACATGGCTTAAGGCCATCTAACAACAATAACAGCGGAAGACTTGGAAGATAAGTGAGTCCATCAACTCCAGCGGCATCACTGAGTATAAGACCACGACCTAAGGCACCTTACTCGTCGTTTGAAAAGTCTGCAACATGAAACGTTGCAGCCCGGAAACGGGTCAGCACATAGAATATGCTGGCAATGTAACACATAGAGAGTAATGAACAATAATAATACTATACTACATGCATATATGGTTGGTGGAAAGCTCTATGGTTACGGTTTTGCGAAAAGCCAATTTTATCCTACTTCAAAGGAATAAATTTTATTTAACTATCATGGTGGTTGTGAAACATTGAGATGGTTGACAACATCTCAATCCCAATTAAATGTCATCAATAACCCAACAAAATTAATTAGAAGTAACATAGTGATGAGATTCACATGATAATCCAGGTACTAGATACTCAAGTTGTCCATAACCGGGGACACGGCTAACCATGATTAGTTTGTACACTCTGCAGAGGTTTGTGCACTTTTCCCCACAAGACTTGATCTCCTCCGTTGGATTACTCGCACTACATGGTGTTTGAGTAACGGATGACCAAGACACAGTCTTTCAGAAGTGTTTGCACCTTACGTATGGGTAGACAGTTACACCTACTTTCCCCTACATCTGCTAGTCCACCACTGTAAGAGTTCACACAACTTAATCAACTATGCTAGAGCCCATAATAGCTTGCGGCTGCACACGGAAGTTTCTAGCATGAATAATCTTATGATCCCTTTGAACCTGGGTGGCGGTCTAAAAGAAAAACAGGCATTCCTGGAATACCCAGGTACCTCAATCCACCCAGATGTGAGTTTTAGTTGCCACCTTAAGTAAACCATTAATAACAATATCACATCTGTCATGAATTTCACTCAAACCCAATCCACGTCTACGAGCATAGCATGGCAATATAATAGCAACGTAGAAGTAACTCCCAAGGGTTTGATATTAAACAGGGTAATAGGTTCTACCTCAACTACTTCCCAATTCCCACAATTTAATTAGATCCTAATCATGCAAGTGTTTGAGGATTGATCTAATGCAATAAAACTGGGTATGAAAAGTATGATCAAAGTGTTACTTGCCTTGCTGATGATCCGCAAAACCTAGCGATCCGAAGTAACAAGCGGCACACTCCGGGTACTCTATCGCAAACAAACAAGCATACAATCAGTACTCATCTAATGCACAGGTAAAACTCGAATGAAAGATCCAACCAGAAAGTTCAACTTAAGAACTCCGGTTTGCAAAAAGAATCAACTCGAAAGAAACAACGAAAGTCAAATTGCGAAAGAAAGAAGCTTCGTTTACTAATCTGAATCTAGGTCAAATTTTACTGTAGCAAAAACTTGTTTGAGTAGGTTAAACGGAAAGAGAATTTCGAGACGAAACTCTAGGCGCTTGAATCGCCTGATTCCGATAAACGAGCGAGAAGTTAAACAGAATCGAAAATTTGATCAGAAATCGAATCTGAGATAATCGCAGAAAAATCCGACGAAAAGAAGAAACGGACGAACGGTTAAAGAACAGACGTTCGTTAACAGAGAAAAACCGACGAACGCGTTCGTTGAAAGGAACGGTTCGGTGAACGCTCGCAAAATAATAAAACTGAAAAAAAACCGATCTAGGGTTTTTTTTAACAAAAACCGGCAACGACGAACGGCAGCGAGGCAGTACCTCGTCGGGGCGGCTCCGGCGAGGGCTCCGGCGGGGCGCGGGGGTGCGGGGTGCGGGGGTGCGGGCGAGGGCGAGGGGCAGCGACTCCCGGCGGCGGCGGCGGCTCCCGTGCGGCGGCGGCGGCGGGCAAGTGCGGCGGCGGGGGCTCGGCGAGTGCGGCGGCGGCGGCGGGATGAGATGAGAGAGAGGGGGGGTATATAAAGGGGGGGGGGACCGGAGGCTTGGGGGAGGGGGCAAGCCGAGCGGCGGGGCTGCTCCCGTGTCCATGGCGGACACGGCGACGGCGGCAGCCGTGCGCGGAGAGGAGAGGGGCGCGGGGTGGGCCGGCGGCCTGGGCTCGGCCCAGCGGGCGCGCGCGTGTTTTTTTTGAAAACGTTCCGCGGAAAAAAACTTCACAGAAAAATAAATAAAAATAAGCAAAATATAAAATAAATTTTCCCCGTCTAGTTAGAAAATCTAGAATAGGGTGAACATTTTTTTAACACAAAATAAATATTTTGAAAACATGCAATATTTTTAATGCAATAAAAATTGCAAATAAAATCCGAATAAATTCCAATAGAAGATTTTAACATTTTTCCTCCAGTATTTCAATTGTTTTGGAGAAGTCGTATTTTCTCCTCTTGTTTATTTTTAGAATGAAATATTTTTCCGGAGAGAAAATAATTAAAACCAAAATCCTCGTTTTATAATTTGACGAAAATCAAATATGAAAATTCGAGAAAATCCCCAACTCTCTCCGAGGGTCCTTGAGTTGCTTAGGATTTATCGAGGATTTGTCAAAATGCAATAAAACATGATATGCAATGATGATCTATGTATAACATACCAAATTGAAAATTTGGGATGTTACAAACCTACCCCCCTTAAGATGAATCTCGCCCTCGAGATTCGGGTTGGCTAGAAAACAGGTGGGAGTGGTCCTTCCGTAGATCTTCCTCTCACTCCCAGGTGGCTTCATCCTCTGTGCGGTGACTCCACTGAACTTTGCAAAACTTGATAACCTTGCTGCGGGTAACTCGGCTGGCATACTCGAGAATCTTAACTGGTTTCTCCTCATAGGTCAAATCACTTTCCAGCTGAATCGCTTCCAGTGGCACAGTATCTCTCAACGGTATCTCAGCCATCTCTGCGTGGCACTTCTTCAAGTGAGAAACATGAAATACATCATGTACTCCAGACAATCCTTCGGGCAATTCCAGCTTGTAAGCAACCTCTCCCATACGTTCCACAACTCTGTATGGTCTGATAAAACGGGGCGCTAATTTTCCCTTAACTCCAAAGCGCTTCACTCCTCGAAGTGGTGATACTCGAAGATACACTCTGTCTCCGACTTCATGAACTGTCTCCTTTCGTTTAGAATCAGCATAACTCTTTTGCCTGGACTGGGCTACCTTGAGCCTATCGCGAATCAACCTTACTTTCTGTTCAGACTCCTGAATCAAATCTGGTCCAAACAACTGACGGTCTCCAACTTCGTCCCATAACAATGGTGTTCTACACCTCCTTCCATACAAGGCTTCGAAAGGGGCCATCTTCAAACTGGTTTGATAACTGTTGTTATAAGAAAACTCCGCATATGGCAAATTGTCGTCCCAACTGGATCCGTAATCTAGTGCACATGCTCTCAACATGTCCTCCAAAATCTGGTTGACTCTCTCGGTCTGTCCATCTGTCTGTGGGTGGAAAGCTGTACTAAATTCCAGCCTGGTTCCCAATGTTTCATGTAACTGCTTCCAAAACTTCGAGGTAAATTGGGTTCCTCTATCTGATACAATGGTCCTCGGAACTTCATGCAAACATACGATCCTGGTCATGTATATCTTTGCCAACTTAGCACTGGTGTAAGTGGTCTTCACTGGAATGAAATGAGCCACTTTCGTCAAACGGTCGACTACAACCCATATTGAGTCATAGCCTGAATGAGTCCTGGGTAATCCTGTGATAAAATCCATGCCTATTTTATCCCACTTCCATTCGGGTATCGGCAATGGTTGTAGCAATCCTGCTGGCTTCTGATGCTCTGCCTTCACTCTCTGACACACATCACAAACTGCTACATACTCTGCAATATCCTTCTTCATTCCGGTCCACCAGAAAGTATTCTTCAAATCCAAATACATCTTGGTATTCCCTGGGTGAATCAAGTACGGTGAATCATGGGCTTCTTGCAAAATCAACTTCCTGATCTCCGGATCATTTGGTACATATACGCGGTCCTCAAACCACAAGGTATCGTGCTCATCCTCACGAAATCCCTTGGCTTTTCCTTTGCTCATCTTCTCCTTTATCTCTTCAATCTCCTTGTTTGTCCTCTGAGCTTCTCTGATCCTTTCCATCAAGGTAGATTGAATCTCCAATGTCGCTAAATAGCCTCTTGGGACTATCTCCAAACATAGCTCGCGAAGGTCCTCGGCTAACTCCTGAGGTATCTCTCCTGTCATGAGGGTGTTGACATGACTCTTGCGGCTCAACGCGTCTGCTACTACGTTAGCCTTTCCAGGGTGATAATGCAATCTCATATCATAGTCTTTAATGAGCTCCAGCCATCTCCTCTGTCTGAGATTTAACTCCTTCTGCGTGAAAATATACTTCAAACTCTTGTGATCCGTATACACCTCACAATGGTTTCCGATGAGAAAATGTCTCCATGTCTTTAATGCATGCACCACGGCTGCTAATTCCAAATCGTGCGTAGCATAATTCTTCTCATGGGGTTTAAGTTGTCGTGAAGCATATGACACAACTCTTCCTTCCTGCATAAGCACTGCTCCAAGTCCTCGACGAGAAGCATCGCAATAAACTTCATAATCCTTGCGTTGATCTAGCAGAATCAACACTGGTGAGGTAACCAATCGTTTCTTCAACTCCTGGAAACTAGCTTCACATTCCTCAGTCCAATTGAATTTGGTGTCCTTCTTTAATAGCTCCGTCATGGGCTTAGCAATCATTGAGAAATTCTCGATGAATCTCCGGTAGTATCCTGCAAGTCCAAGAAAACTCCGGATTTCTCCAACTGTCGTGGGTGATTCCTAACTTGTCACTGTGTCAACCTTGGCAGGGTCTACTGCTATTCCTTCTCCAGAAATAACATGTCCAAGGAATCCAACTTCCTTCATCCAAAATTCACACTTGCTGAACTTGGCATATAACTGGTGTTCTCTGAGCTTCTCAAGTACCAATCGTAAATGCTCCTCATGCTCTTCCTCATCCTTGGAAAAGATTAAAATATCACCAATGAACACCACGACGAACTTATCCAAAAATTCCATAAACACTTTGTTCATCAGGTTCATGAAATAGGCAGGTGCGTTAGTCAGACCAAATGACATAACGGTATACTCATACAATCCATATCGGGTGGTAAATGCCATCTTGGGTATATCCTGCTATCGAATCTTTAACTGATGGTATCCTGATCGTAGATCGATCTTGGAAAATACTTTAGCACCTTGTAGGCGGTCAAACAAATCATTGATCATCGGCAGTGGGTACTTGTTTTTGATGGTTACGTCATTCAATCCACGGTAATCAACAACCATCCTCAGCGATCCATCTTTCTTCTCCACTAGAAGTACTGGTGATCCCCAAGGTGACGAACTTGGGCGAATATAGCCTTTATCCAGTAACTCCTTGATCTGCTTCTTAATTTCCTCCAAATCCTTTGCGGGCATCCTGTACGGTCTCTTAGATATTGGCCCTGTGCCTGGCAAAAGTTCAATCAAGAACTCAATGTCTCTATCTGGTGGCATGCCTGGCAACTCTTCTGGAAATACATCCGGATAATCCTTCACCACTGGTACTTCCTCCTGTACAATTCCTGATAAGGAATTTACTTGAGTCCTCTTCGGCATATGTCGGGATACATACTTGATCCTTTTCCCTTCCGGGGTGGTAAGCAAAATCGTCTTGCTGGCACAATCGATGTTTCCTCCATACAACGATAGCCAATCCATTCCCAAAATCACATCCAAACCTTGCGACTCCAAAACTATGAGGTCTGAGGGGAAAACATGCCTACCAATGGCCAATGGTATTTGAAAACATCCTTGGGTGGCCATATACTCTGCTCCTGGCGAGGTTACTAACATAGGGTTTCTGAGAACTTTGGTGGACATCTTAAACTTATTCACAAATCCCCTTGATATGTATGAATGCGATGCACCAGTATCGAAAAGAACGGTTGCAGTAAATGACTTAACCAAGAACTTACCTATTACTGCATCAGGCTGAGCTTCAACCTCCTCCACGCTCACGTGGTTCACGTGTCCTTTGTTGAACGGGTTCGGCTTCTTCCCAGAGCTTCCATTGCCATTTCCATTTTGGGCTTCAGGACATTCATTGGCATAATGTCCATTCTTCTGGCACTTGAAACAAGTGACTTGGCTCAGGTCCCTCTTGGCTGGGGTAGATGGGTTGGTGCGGTTCTGTCCGTTGCCTCCTCCATTCCCATTACCATTCTTGGTGCCATTATGGTTGTGCGAACTACCTCCTCCATGGGTATGCTGAAACTGTCCTCCCGGCTTCGGGGTAAATCGGGGCTTCTGCTGAGCTCCTGAGTTATACTTCCCTTGTCCATACTTCCTCTTACGGTTTTCAATCTGCTGTTGCTTCCCTTCAATCATGAGGGCTCTATCTACCAGCTCCTGGTAGTTGTTGAAGGTTGCTACCATCAACTGCATACTCAGTTCATCATTCAGCCCTTCCAAAAATTTCTCCTACTTGGCTGCATCTGTAGCAACGTCATCTGGTGCATAACGTGCTAGCTTACTGAAATCCTCCACATACTGGCCTACGGTGCATCCTCCTTGGCGTAGGTTGCGAAACTCACGCTTCTTCATAGCCATAGCTCCTGCTGAAACATGAGCTGTACGGAAAGCTTGCTGAAACTGGTCCCATGTGACAGTGTCAATAGGGTGCGTGGCTGTATAATTCTCCCACCATGATGCTGCGGGTCCATCAAGCTGATGTGCGGCAAAACGCACTCTTTCCGCATCAGTGCATCCTGCAGTGGTCAACTCCCTTCCAACTTTGTGGAGCCAATCATCTGCAACAATCGGCTCGGTGCTACTGGAAAACACCGGCGGGTTTAGCCTTAAGAAACGGGCTAAGTGATCAACAGGTGGTGGTGGCGGTGGGTTGTTGTTGTTGTTGTTGCCTTGGTTCTGCAATAACACTTGCATCAGGGCATTCTGTTGCTGAATCAACTGGGTGATCTCTGGCGGGAAAACAAATCCGGTGTCGCGTCTCGGAGGCATCTGATAGGTTTAGAAAAGATGAGAGTTAAGAATAGAATGAGGTCTAGAGAGAAAACACTACCCATATGCTCATGAGACAAATACAATCAATATCACTCAATCAATTCAAACAAGGCAAAACAATCGATCTAACTAGCGTTACAAAGTGCTTGAACTATACTATTAAATGGGGGGAAAACTACTACGGATATGGTGGTCTACTAGAAATTCTGATCCGTTGAAGACTCCATGATGTCTGCTCCAGCTTCATCAACCCAGTCGTCTTCACTTGGTTCTGAGTCGGTGTCGTCGATGATGATGTAGTTATCCGGGCAAGTGCATTCGTCGACTTCTGCTTTTGGCACTGGATTTCGCATGAATACTCCAATCTTCTTCTCCAGGTCGTCATTCTTCCCTACTAGTGCGTTGATTTCCTCCAAATAATCTTCGCGTGTAGCCTTGAGTTCTTCCTCCAGCTCCTTGATCTTCGTCAATGCCTTCTTCAGTTCTTCCTTGTCCGTGCACATCTGGTTCTCCTGGCGACGAATATGTTGGTTCTGCTCCTGGATGAAAGCTGCAATTGATCCATCCTTCTTGGTTCTGATCATCTCCCATTGTGCGTCTCGGCGTCCACAAATTTGGTAAATTGTATCCTTAAGCTCCTGGTGGTAGACTTCTCCAATGCGTCCCATGGCGATGTGTGCAGCCATGCTCTTCCCTAGACTCCAAGTTGGTGCTTCAAAAACCAATCTTATGGCACTAAACATCCTTCCTGGAATGATAACTTGAATCTTCCAGCTCTCCTCTTCTGGTAATGTGGCGTTGTAGGTTCCGGTGATGCTTGGTATTCCTATGTTCAGGTACTTGGTGACTTCCTTCAAGTGTCGACCAAACTGCGTGTCTTCATCTGGTTGCATGAACTTGCTCCTTGCATTCGCCATTCAAAGAGTAGAAAGTGGAGAGGGGTCAGAAATGAGAAGAGAGAAGCTTTCTAGGGCTTAAGCTTAGTGGTCGTGTCCTACAGTCAGCGTGTGCTCTGATACCAACTTTGTAGCGACCAGACCTCAAATGGTCTCTGCTGCTGTGCACCAGTGTCATCCCTGGATCAGTAATGCTGACACGCATAGTACAAATGGAGGATTTATAACAGAGTAGCAATCACACACTTATTACATCGAATATCTCCGAAGAGATTAAGTATGATAAACATGGCTTAAGGCCATCTAACAACGATAACAGCGGAAGACTTGGAAGATAAGTGAGTCCATCAACTCCAGCGGCATCACTGAGTATAAGACCATGACCTAAGGCACCTTACTCGTCGTCTGAAAAGTCTGCAACATGAAACGTTGCAGCCCGAAAACGGGTCAGCACATAGAATATGCTGGCAATGTAACACATAGAGAGTAATGAACAATAATAATACTATACTACATGCATATATGGTTGGTGGAAAGCTCTATGGTTACGGTTTTGCGAAAAGCCAATTTTATCCTACTTCAAAGGAATAAATTTTATTTAACTATCATGGTGGTTGTGAAACATTGAGATGGTTGACAGCATCTCAATCCCAATTAAATGTCATCAATAACCCAACAAAATTAATTAGAAGTAACATAGTGATGAGATTCACATGATAATCCAGGTACTAGATACTCAAGTTGTCCATAACCTGGGACACGGCTAACCATGATTAGTTTGTACACTCTGCAGAGGTTTGTGCACTTTTCCCCACAAGACTTGATCTCCTCCGTTGGATTACTCGCACTACATGGTGTTTGAGTAACGGATGACCAAGACACAGTCTTTCAGAAGTGTTTGCACTTTACGTATGGGTAGACAGTTACACCTACTTTCCCCTACATCTGCTAGTCTACCACTGTAAGAGTTCACACAACTTAATCAACTATGCTAGAGCCCATAATAGCTTGTGGCTGCACACGGAAGTTTCTAGCATGAATAATCTTATGATCCCTTTGAACCCGGGTGGCGGTCCAAAAGAAAAATAGGCAATCCTGGAATACCCAGGTACCTCAATCCACCCAGATGTGAGTTTTAGTTGCCACCTTAAGTAAACCATTAATAACAATCTCACATCTGTCATGAATTTCACTCAAACCCAATCCACGTCTACGAGCATAGCATGGCAATATAATAGCAACGTAGAAGTAACTCCCAAGGGTTTGATATTAAACAGGGTAATAGGTTCTACCTCAACTACTTCCCAATTCCCACAATTTAATTAGATCCTAATGATGCAAGTGTTTGAGGATTGATCTAATGCAATAAAACTGGGTATGAAAAGTATGATCAAAGTGTTACTTGCCTTGCTGATGATCCGCAAAACCTAGCGATTCGAAGTAACAAGCGGCACACTCCGGGTACACTATCGCAAACAAACAAGCATACAATCAATACTCATCTAATGCACAGGTAAAACTCGAATGAAAGATCCAACCAGAAAGTTCAACTTAAGAACTCCGGTTTGCAAAAAGAATCAACTCGAAAGAAACAACGAAAGTCAAATTGCGAAAGAAAGAAGCTTCGTTTACTAATCTGGATCTAGGTCAAATTTTACTGTAGCAAAAACTTGTTTGAGTAGGTTAAACGGAAAGAGAATTTCGAGACGAAACTCTAGGCGCTTGAATCGCCTGATTCCGATAAACGAGCGAGAAGTTAAACAGAATCGAAAATTCGATCAGAAATCGAATCTGAGATAATCGCAGAAAAATCCGACGAAAAGAAGAAACGGACGAACGGTTAAAGAACGGACGTTCGTTAACAGAGAAAAACTGACGAACGCGTTCGTTGAAATGAACGGTTCGGTGAACGCTTGCAAAATAATAAAACCAAAAAAAAACCGATCTAGGGTTTTTTTAACAAAAACCGGCAACGACGAACGGCAGCGAGGCAGTACCTCGTCGGGGAGGCTCCGGCGAGGGCTCCGGCGGGGCCCGGGGGTGCGGGGTGCGGGGGTGCGTGCGAGGGCGAGGGGCGGCGACTCCTGGCGGCGGCGGCAGCTCCCGTGCGGCGGCGGGGGCTCGGCGAGTGCGGCGGCGGCAGCGGGATGAGAGGAGAGAAAGAGGGGGGGGGGACCGGAGGCTTGCGGGAGGGGGCAAGCCGAGCGGCGGGGCTGCTCCCGTGTCCATGGCGGACACGGCGACGGCGGCGGCCGTGCACGGAGAGGAGAGGGGCGCGGGGTGGGCCGGCGGCCTGGGCTCGGCCCAGCGGGCGCGCGCGTGTTTTTTTTAAACGTTCCGCGGAAAAATAATTCACAGAAAAATAAATAAAAATCCGAAAAATATAAAATAAATTTTCCCCGTCTAGTTAGAAAATTTAGAATAGGGTGAACATTTTTTAACACAAAATAAATATTTTGAAAACATGCAATATTTTTAATGCAATAAAAATTGCAAATAAAATCCGAATAAATTCCAATAAAAGATTTTAACATTTTTCCTCCAGTATTTCAATTGTTTTGGAGAAGTCATATTTTCTCCTCTCGTTTATTTTTAGAATGAAATATTTTTCCGGAGAGAAGATAATTAAAACCAAAATCCTCGTTTTATAATTTGACGAAAATCAAATATGAAAATTCGAGAAAATCCGCAACTCTCTCCGAGGGTCCTTGAGTTGCTTAGGATTTATCGAGGATTTGTCAAAATGCAATAAAACATGATATGCAATGATGATCTATGTATAACATAACAAATTGAAAATTTGGGATGTTACAGCCGTCGCCGCCCCGCGCCGCCCCTGCCCCGACGCTGCCTCCTCGTCGCCGTTGCCGCGCACCCTGTGAGCGCTGCCCCGATCCCCTCCTCCTCCTCCCTGTAATGGCCGCCGCCGCCGCGCTGTCGCGCCGCCGAGCCCCCTAGCTATTATATATGTGTAGTTTAGATTTGTAATTTAGTTGTATTAATTTGGGTGTGTAGTTAGATGTGTAGTTAATTTAGTTGTTGTAATTTAGATGTGTAGTTTAGATTTTTTGGGTGATATTATTATTGAATATGCAAATGTTTGTATGTTCATATATATGCAAAGAATATATCAATTTTTCATAAATTTTTTATGATTTTTTCTGTTGTAATTTTGTTCATAGAATTTTTATGATTTTTTTGTTCATAGAATTTTCTTTGTCAATTTATGTATATGTTCATATTGTGTAGGAATCTGAAAATTGTGTATGATCAAAGTCATTTATGTATGTTCATATTTAGAAGAAAAAGAAGGAGAGAAAAAAGGAAAATAAGAAGAGGAAGAAGGAGAAGAAGAAGAAGAAGAGGAGAGGAAGAAGAGGAGAAATAAGTAAGAAGATGAAAAAGAAGAAAAAAAAGAGTAGAAGAAGAAATAGAGGAGAAGAAGAAGAAATAGAATAATATATTATTCTATTTTTTCTTCTTCTCCTCTATTCCTTCTTCTTCTCCTCTTTTTTTCTTTTTTTTCTTCGATCTCCTCCTCTATTCCTTTCTTCTTCTCCTCTTTTTTTCTTCTTCTTCCTCTTCTTATTTTTTATCGGGTATGTCGTTGTCGATATACGTACCCCCTCCCCGATAACTTTTAGTAAGTACTACTTAGAAAGTGTTTAATAGAATTAGTTAGAAAAATAATAGAACTAGTTAAACTAGCTAGTTTATTTTTAGTAAGTACTACTTTATTCTATTTATAGTAAGGAAATTAATAGAACTAGTTTGTTTTTTTAGTTAAAGCAATTATTTCCGCATCGACATCGACGATGCCTATCCCGCATCCTCGTCGTCGACTCGGCGGAGGAGGCCGGCTTGATCGGAGGGGCCATGTCCAGGACTGGGCTCCGCCGGGCTGGTTTTGGGAGGTGCTACCTTCCGGGAGGCGTAGGTTGGTGAGGAGCCAGCCCATCGTTGACCTGATCCTTGTTTGGTGGCGGTCACGTGGGCCAGTGACGGTGCCGAGGCTTTCGGACACCGCGGAGGTGGTACATCACCGTGTCAGCGAGGAGGACCAGCACGTCCGTCGCTACATGGTTGCGTTGGAGGGCAGGTTCGACAATACCTGGCAGGTTCTTCAGGGATCTCACTGGAGCTATGATCCTGTGATGGTTCCTTCCCTTTGGGTGTCCACCGCCCACGCCGATACCCGTCGGGCGCTACGGTTCTAGCTGTACTGGCGATATGTATGATAGTATTCAAGGTGTATTAGTGATAATATTCGACGATGTACCGATGCATGGAGATGATGTAGTTTTGCTTATAATTGAATGCATCCTAATTTGAATACTACTTTATTTTGTGATTTGATTTTGCTTATTGAATGCTCAAATTGGAAAACTACTCCTACTTTGAATGCTAAAAGTGGAGAGCACTATGCAAGGCATATGCATATGATTAGTTGATAGCTTATAGGGTTTTTGTTTTCGCAGAAATCTAGGAGCCCCCGGCCCCTCCATCATCCCCGCCGTCATCCCCATCACCGACCCCGTCCGACATCGAGGTGAGACCAGCCAAATCCTCTTTTAGAAAGATAATTAAACGATATTTCGGGTTGACTTTAAGTCTGTCGAGTCTCCACCATATATGAGAGGACGAAGAATCCCGACTGTTGTCGTGGGGTAGCTTCTCCTTCATTCCCGTGTGCTAGACAATTTGGTGTAATGCACTCGGGAATGAAAGGAGGAGCTACCATCACCGACGGTCGCAAATGTCAGAGAGGAATCAGTGAGGGAGAGTTCCACCATATATATATGAGAGGACGAAGAATCCCGACTGTTGTCGCGGGGGTCGCTCTCCTTCGTTCCCGTGTGCTAGAGATTTTGGTGTAATGCACTCGGGGACAAATGGAGGAGCGACCATCACCAACGGTCGAATGTATACACCACGTGAGCTGAGAGTTTTCAAGAAAAGACTCGACAAAACGATAGTCAACCCGTGATGAATAATAATGATCTAATTTAGTTTTTGTAGTACATATATTTAATTGTACAAGTTTAACCTTTGAATTATGAACATAGGACATGTCATCATCGGACGACGAAAGTCTCCCGGGGGAGTGCGGATGGTGCCACGACGATCGAGGTTTGTGCGACAGGCCTCACCTGGACGATGTTCGGTGCTTCAGCATTAAGCTCGAGGAGACCTTCGATGTTGAAATGGTACGCAACGGCGACAAGTGTTTTTTTTGTAATTAAGCATGACTTCAACTATTTCAACGTGTAATTTTCATCTTTTACAATTCGAGTATAGCTTATCCCATGCCATGCAAGACGCTATGTCTTGGAGAAGATGGATTTTGAAGACCATGAAAATTTTGAAACGAAGAAAATTCACCTAAGGACCCATCATGATGTGGATTTTGAAGTAAATCTGTATAATGCTGAGAGCGTAACCCATTTTGGTTGCAAAAATTGGGAAGCATTTTGCAAGATGTATGGTTTTGATGAGGGTATGTTTGTCACCATGGATCTTGGTGATCCTGAAATCGAGCAAGACAATATGGACATTTGGGTCCTTGTTGATACGCCTCCAGTTCTACCGCTATGTGAGTTTCTCAAACATAGTTATTAGCTAATTTATATTGTTTATTTCAAAATAGTTGACATCTTATTTCCATTGACAGCTTATTTTGATTGTTCAAACAATGTGCAGAACATGGTAGACAAAACCCACTACACCGATGGCTCCGAATTAATTTATCAGGAGAAAAATCATCTGGTCGGATTTTGTACTGATATTGAGAATTACAATATCTACAATCAAACTCCTCAACATTATGGTCAATAAATGCCACTAGTGCACGTGTTGAACTACGATAACTACCATGGAGATACCCTGGTAAGATATTTTACTATTACGACATCCGTGCATCTTTTGCATACTTCTAAAACTAGTACATCATTGCTAACTATGAAGTTATTACTATGTTTTTCAACAGAGAATCCCAGAGGATTGTGTGCCTCATTTGATGTATCAGAATGGCAGCCTTCGTGTTTTGAACATATATCCAGGTCATCCTACGAATCTCAACTGTCCATACCGGATTTCTCAAAGAAGTGGAGACATGCTAATCAATAAATGGAAAAAAATGTATGGACAGTCGTAAGGAGGTTCTTGGAAGCAAAAGGAAGCGAAGTGCAAGAATTGGAGACAGGATGATCTCCATTCTCCATAATGGAGAGTCAGGGTCTATATTGTTTTATGCTATTTTACCTTAAAGAGGGTATTTAGGTCCTACCTAATACTGATGATCATGTGCTAAGAACAAAATAGGGTTGGTTCGATGACTATCAGGATGATGATCATATGACTTGTTATTAATAACGAGTAGAAGTTGTATGATGATGATTAGTAGGACTTGTTATTATGATGATGCATGATGCAAGCATGAAGAGTTATTATATATCTGTGGATGAAATGAACATGGATCAAGTTTGGATTGTACTACTTTCGACATGCACCACATGTTGCCTCACTTCAATCTAAGTCATGTTTAGGCATAGCAGTAGCACGGAGATAAGAGAGGACACATCTCTCTATTAGCTACCTATACCAACCTAAATTAAGCCCCAAAACCCCAAAACCACCTCCTTTCAAAAAAAAACCAGCCGCTGAAATGCTGACGCGTGGAAGCTTATTGGTCCCGGTTGGTGCTACCAACCGGGACCAAAGGCCCTCCTGCCTGGGCTCGCCGGAGCGGCCACGTGGAGGCCCATCTGTCCCGGTTTGTATAAGAACCGGGACTAAAGGCCTAGGGCATTAGTAACGACCCTTTAGTCCCGGTTCCCCAACCGGGACAGATGGGCCTTATGAACCGGGACAAATGGGCCTTTTTCTACTAGTGGGTATACATGTATACGTGGGATGTGTGTGTGCGCGCGCATGATCAAGATAAAAGAAAGAAGACACAAGTCATAAGCTAAGATCAACGACATGGGAGAGACGGATCGGCATGACAATATGCATGCATGCGAGAATGCAGGGAAGAGATAGTGGCGTGGGCTGGAGCATGCATCTATGGTGAGCAGAGGGAGTGAGGCACAACGATTGTGCAAAAGAGATCAACCTATAAATGAAAGAAGGTTGATGGAGAAACAGATAAATAGAAAGATAAAGATGCTAGCTAGTGTGCGTTAGAGATAGGAGTCGAGTGGATCAGAAGGCTGAGTTATGGGTGTGGGTGTGAGAGAGATGAAGAAAGGGTGCATGTGACTCACATACAAACAAATATCGGAGAGAAATGAGATCCCGAGAGACGGAGTTTTGTGTCTGCGAGAGAGAAAGATATTTCAAAACGAGAGTGATAGCTAGAGAAACATATGAGGGAACACAAGATATCTCTAGGGAGAGACAGTGTGTGTGAGCGACATGCAAGAGAACAGTGGAGAAATATGAGACCCTGGGAGACAGAGTTTGTGTTTGTGTGTGAGAAAGAGATTCCACATGGAGAATCATAGTTAGAGACACATAGCAGGGAGCGAGATATACTTAGAGAGATATAGAGTGATGAAGGTCGAGGGAGAGAGCACCGTCAGTGTGTTACGAAGATAAAAGATAATTGTTGACATACAGGAATACCCGAGAGACGATGAACGCGTATAGGTCTAGGGAGATAGTCCTATATAAGCATGAGTGATAGTTATATGAGACGAATATCTGGATTAAATGGGATTCAAATATTTAAACTGGATATCACGACATCGATAATATCATAACACAAATTGGTGTATCAAACATGCATATTCATTTGAATTTGGGGACACGTGTAATGTTATATAGTTTATCAATATTGGTGATCCATAGATTCTTTAATTATAAACAATGCATGGTTTATATGCAATTAATGTCTACATGGGATACACTATATGTTGCATGTGTGAAACACACTATACATGTATGAGAAGTAAAAAAACCCCGCATGAAACACACATTAATTGGAGACAGTTTGCGAGGAATGCATACATTGGATTTCAACATAAAGTGGTTTCAAATATTTTAAAATCCAAATTGATGGATACAACCTTATGAATCTGAGATCATGCCATTTGTAAACCATATTTATGTATAAAGGGTGTTGTGCTTTTGAAAAAAATATATAAAAAATATATATAAATGCCAAACGGGATTCGAATTGAGTTGGCACGGTAAACGTGCACTCTGCAGAATTTGAACGAAGCGGGGAAAGTCGCAGTAACCGCCCGAAACCAAAATCTGCGAGATGGAAATTACTACTGCCTATCCCTGCCACGCAAAGCCTATCTGCTCGATTTCTGTAGGTTTCGATAGGGGTAGGTTTGTAATTTCACTCAAACGTGACATAACCGCCTCTCACCCCGATTCATACACGGTGGACGCCAAAACACAGTGTGTCCTCGGCCGAAATCGACTCCCTCCCTAATTCATACATAGTGGGCGCCAAAAACGAACTCTTGTCGGCAAATATTCGGTGCATGCGAGATTACCGTCCTATCCCAAACCGACTAATATTGCTGTGATGTAGGAAATTTGAAACGGGGGCTAAGTTTGTAAATTTCCTCGCATTTGAGACAAGCGCGCCCTGAAGACATGGTTCCCCCTTCCTCTCCACCTCCATTTCCCCATTCGTACTCCATGGGCGCCAAAACACCCTCTCCACCCCAGCCTCCTCCGTCCGCCACCCCATCGACCGCCGTCCTCCTCCACCATGCCGGAGCTGATACCCCGACGCCGTCGTCCACTACAAGAGATCGACCTCTCTCATCCACGGCTTCGGACCGGGATCCTTGCATCCCGTGGTCTCGCTTCATCCCCGCCGTCGTCCACCTTGCCGGCGCTGCTCCTACGACCGTCTCGTCCACCGCGCCCCGCCGCCATCGTCTACCCTCCTAGATCTGCTTCCACGCCGTCGACAGCCATCGCTACCGTAGCACCGTCAAATTCTCAATAGATGCATACACGGCGCCGCACCAGAGGCGGTACTCTTTCGTATATGCTCAACTTATTTATCGCAGCAAGAAAATAGATCACCACTGCTTTACTCTGATTTCTTGTCCATCACTTGCTAGTTGAGAGCAAACATTGGTTGCGAAGTTGCCTTTGTCCGGTTTGCACCTTCAGATCCGCCATGGCACGCTCAACACTATACTCCCAATGCTTATGGTTTTCCCCTTTTATATTCCACACTAATTAAATCACAGTAGACTAAATTTCAAAATTGGGTCAGTCGATTTTTTAGAGCTCGCCGGAGTTCGCCAGTGCGAACGAAGGGGCTCGGGTGGGGACTTTGGTTGGGGGGGGGGGCGGTGGTGGGGCCTCATCGAACGAAGAAAACTCGACGCGGGTGGGGGAGGGGGTGGGGGTGGCGGAGGAACACAGGCGGTGGGGGCCGATGGTCCGGCCGACGGCCCGTGCGGTGTTCTGTATGGGAAGAATCAGAGACGAGGAAGAAGAAGGGTTAGGAGACGTAGGATCTTCATCCAACCGCTTGAAATGGTCGACTGACCCAAATACAGACGTGCCTTTATATTCAGTACCATCATCGTACCTGCTTAGCACCGCTCCTGAATCCATCAAGCTAAACAACGTGCCACTCATAATTCCAAACTTGTTGCTCAAGTACGAATCTGATATGATTATGATATTACTAAAACAGATAACATTTAATTGGTCAGCTAATGTTCCTACTTTACTTTCGAAAAAGCACGTGCACCACATATAGAGAGACAGCAGGGAGTTGCTTTCTTAATGCGCTCTGGTTCATCATGTGTGGGCACTGCGCAACGAACATTTTATTATCCAAAATCTGCTTGCTCTTCTTTACCATGTTCCTCTTCCGTTCTTCTTCAATAAGTACTCTCTCCATTCCTAAATACAAGTCTTTGTATAGATTCCACCATGGACTACATATGGAGCAAAATGAGTGAATCTACACTCTAAAATGTATCTGGATACATCTGTATGTGATCCATAGTGGAAATCTCTACCAAGACTTATATTTTGGAATGGAGGGAGTATGATAGTAGTACAGTATGTTCCTTGTAGTGAAGATGAGCAGGGACATTTGCAGTGTAGAGGTCTATACGGTCGGTTGGTATGGACACTTTGAACTCGTCGGGCCTCTTTGATTCGTAGGATTTTGTAAACATGGGAAATAGGATTTGTTCACTTTTTTCCACCATCACTAGTACATGGGGTCCCGAAAACCAAGTGTCCTGCGCACTTGAATCCTATAAGAATAGCAAGGAAATGCGGGGAGCTGTGTCGCCTTTGAGAGTTACACTGATATTAACAGTACCACACCTTCAGTTGAAGAGAGCTGGTATCCGAAGCCTTTCTAGCCGTACCGGCAATACTAGCACATATATTCCAGCAAGTTCCACTTTGCTGATTTTACTCTGATGCTTATGGTTTTCCCGTTATATCTACACTATGATCTGTGTAGCTGCATTGTGTCGCACTAGCAGCAGTCCACTCTTGAAGCTAAACACCGTAATGACTTACAAAATTGGCACCAAGGCATTGAGTGCCATTCTGGATGCAATGAAACTCATACGCTCCCCACCTGTTGACTCTTGATCAGAATATGATCCTAATGACTCTTGTTCAAAATTGCCACATATAGAGAGACATCATGGAATTGCATTTTTTTGGGCGCTGTGATTCATCATGAATGGGCAACCAACATTGTATGCAAATAAGAGGAACCTCAAGAATATGCTTCCTCTTCTGTTCTTTAACATGTTCCTATTTTGTTATTCTGTATTTAGTACGTATAGTATATTCCTTGTCAGGAAGGGGAGCAGGGACATCTGCAGTCAACAGCTGATAGAGCTGGCATGTACTTGATCGATAGGCTTTCAATTACTAGCAGCAATACAACACCGTATTTTCAAGCCAGTTCCACTTTCCTGATTTATATATCGTGGTTATGGTGTACCCGTTTTATGTACACTATGATCTGCCTAGTTGCTGTGTGCTCTTGTTATCATGGTTTGGCAATAAACTCTCTATACAGTATATTTTGAACCTATCATCTGCCAACTATCCTTACTCCTGGAGCCTATTTTTTTGTGTACTTGTGCCAGATTATATAAATGCACGCACCATATTACAGCACACATGAGCTCTCTCATCAGAATCCAGTGATAGCACACAAGTGTTTACAGGGGCACCCCTATATTAGAATATCCTCTGCATTACAAAGATAATCTCACAACTATTTATGTTTTCATGGTTCTCAGATATTATACGTAATCACAGTGAATATAAGAATCCGCGCATCAGAAGAATATTGTGGAACACTGCAATGACTTACAAAATTGGCACCAAGGCATCGAGTGCCATTCTGGATGCAATGAAACTCATACGCTCCCCACCTGTAGGTTCTTGTTCAGAATATGATCCTAATGACTATTCTAACCTCGAGGAGTCAAAGGCAGATGGCCTGTCATGTTCACCCATCAAGGTGCCTGCTCTAATTTGGCAAGGTTTTATTGATTGTGCGTATCTTGCATATGTTGTCTTGCCTTTCTTCTACTTTGTTGCACCGCCATCTGCTTAGTTTACTCATCATATATGTTGAGATGCCATGCCCATCCATTATCAATACATATTCCATTTGTCATCATACCATGTTTTTCCACTCAAATGCTATTCTTGTGCATCAGACATCAAAAAGGAAGAGGGTGATTGCCGAACCTGAAGGAGCACCAGCAAAGTCCTTGAAAAACGTGGTTGTGCCGGAGAAATCAGACAACACCCTACTTATATTGGCTGTACAACCAGTGACACAAAACGTAGGACCGACTCCAGCAGACTGTACTCATACTTCACTGGACACACCACTAGCCCCACCACACAGGACCTGGACTCCAGCAAAAGGTATGCCGATTTCAGTTGCCATAGCACCAGCCGTACCACAGAAAAATCCCACTCCAGCAAAAAGTACAGCAAGTCCACCGGCCGAAGACCTATCCCAACTGCAGAGGCGGCCAATTCCTGCAGATTGGAACCCCATTCCAGTTATTCCCAGTTTAAAAGACAATGCTTTCAATGTTGTTAGGGACTACGTGCATATATTCCCATCATTGGAAGATTATAGTGAAGCCAAACACCATTTTCACATCTTCCTGTCCCACTTACGTGTAAGTGCTATTATTCATGGTGATTATTTTCCTGTTTTCTGCTGATTGAACACATCAATGATTTACATTACATTGTTGTAAGTAGGAGAGGGTCAATCTGGATAGTCATGACGAGCAAAGCTTGCTTGCGCTTTTCAAGGAAGCATTGCAGCAGTATTGGTGTTACCAGAGGAAATCACACTTTGATGGCAAGTCTATAAACGAATTTCTGGTGAAGTCTCCTGTGCTAAATTTAGAAGACATTGAATGGAAAAACCTTGTTATGCACTGGTCTCGTTCCAAGGATGAGGTACTGTCTATGATATCGCATGACAATTTGAACTTCTACTTTTCCGCATGTGCCTTATGGATCTTTTTTGCAGGAAATCTGCTCGAAAAAGAATTCCGGTTTGAAAAGAACGACGGGATATCGCAAATATGCTGCCCGCTGCTTTTCTCTTGTTAGTACCTTTTGTCCTATATCATGTACTTGCATACATACCTGGTTCATTATGTGACAGTAGTATGCATGATAGCTTGCTTATCAATTGTTCGCTCCAAATTATCTGATCTGTATGAATGGTTACATTAGTGTAGAATATATCCAATGCCAATGAATTTTTTTAGCTCTGCATTGTTCTTGTAAGTACCTGCCGTCCTTTATCAGTGTACTTATATTGACGGGTAGTTGTTCATGTACCATCACTCTGCAGCTTATTTTCCTTTGCCCTCCATTTTCTACACATAAATCTATATTTACTCTTACCATAAGGTTGGATAACACCGATGGTACTGAAGAAGTTTAGCTCTGCATTGCTCTTGGCTGTACCTTTTGCCTGTATCGTTGTACTTACATTTATAGCTACTTGGTTATGTAGCATCACTCTTCATCTTATCTTAAATATTCTCCATTTTTTCTTATATTGTCACATCTATATTTACTCTTAACAAAATGTAGAATAAAGGCAATGCTTATGAAGAAAATTTTGTGGTAAACTTCTTGAATTGCCCCCCATCAGCATGAATAAGGGCTTTATAGAGCCTGCCTTCACCAATAATGTAAGTTTGTCCTTCTCAAGCCTTCAAACTTTGTTGTCTATATTTGGTTAGGCATGACTGCAACAGCTGTTTATTTTTGGTGTTTGCATCAAATTGCATGTTTAAAGTTTATTATGTACTCCAGTTCATAAACAAAAGTTTGTCCTTCTCAATTTAAGTTTTCAGTTGTACAACCAAGTTCCTTCTTCATACCATGCAAATTAAACTATACAGAGCAAGTGATCTTATTTTGCCAATCTGAAATGGGATAAATTGACAGCACACTAACCATTGATACTTATGAGTTCTTGATCTGTAATCCAGTGGTGTCGTGAAGCTGCCAACTCCTTCACAATGTCATTTCCTGCCATGTCTTGACCTGAACAATACCATATTGTGTTAATGCCATTTTAAACTGTGTTACTTTATTCGTCAGTAAGAAATGTGATGAATTGTCAGCACTGATACTTATATGTGCAAAACATGTCATATGTCTGCTTGTTTATCTTTCAGAGTGAGGAGGATATAAGTGTCAAACAAGTGCAGTCTCACCAGCTTGCTCAGCTGCTTGCGCTGCAGCTCCCGCGCAAGGATAACCTTTCTTGAACTCTATTGAAGTGCTATCGGTTTTGTATATTATTTTGTCGGCATGTTTAGTTGCACTAGTGGCGATCTTTGATGCCCAGTGTATGTAATCTGCTGTCTGCTTGTGCTTTATTATCATAGTGGCGAACTTTGATGCCCAGTGGATGTAATATGCCGTAATTTTCTTTATTGTGTAGTCTAGGTTTTTTTCTTATTCACAATGCTGCAGTTATTTTACTGTATATATATCCTGTCTTCACAGTAAACCGGCCAAATCGTAAAATTACGGTACATAATCGGGCCATCATGCAAATCACTATGTATGATCCGCATCATGGGCCCCGTCATCTTGGTCCGTTAACATGCCTAAATGTAAACTGGCCCACTAGTAGATTCGGGCCTTTAATAGGCCGAGTAGACCGCCGGCCCTGTTTTCCCAAGAAAACTCAATGGGCTTTTAGGAGGCTGAAAAGTAGGTTGGGCCTAAAAGTGCCGAACAACTCACGGGCCGGCAGCAGGCCGAAATAGACCCTGGCCCATGATTGTGCCAATCAAATCATGGGCTTATAACAGGCCAAAATTGTCTCGGTCCTTGTTTGGCCCAACCAGATTATCGTCCGTGAGCAGGCCGGATGCAAACGGGGCCGTAGTTAGGCCCAACTATATGACGGGCTTTTAACAGGCCGAAATATATATAGGGCCAAAATGTTAAATATGCCTTTAACAGGCCGAAACTAATATCAGACCGAATTACTAAATGGGCCTTTATCAAGTGGGCCCAAAAGCATAGCGTCCAGTTGACGGGCCGAATTTGATATGGGCCATAATTTAGCCCAAAGCCTCTAAAAGGGCCGGACCTGATCTGGGCCGTAATTTGGCCCAGAACGTGGTAGGCTTTTAACGGGCCGGATCTCATATGGGCCTTTATTAGGCCCGGAACGTGACAGACTGTTAATGGACCGGATCAAATATGGGCCGGCAATTGGCCCAAAACATGGCAGCCTGTTAATGGGCCAGCCTACTAGTGTCATCAAAATCTTTTGGGCCTTCAGCTGGGCCGGCCCATTATGGTCGGCGAAATCTCGTGGGCCTTTACTGGGCCGGCCCATTATGGTCCGCAAAATCTTGGGGGCCTTTACCTGGGCCGGCCCATTATGGTCCGCAAAATCTCGCGGGCCTTTAGCCGGGCCAGCCCATTATGGCCCGCAAAATCTTGTGAGCCTTTAGCTGGGCCGGCCCATTATGGTCCGCAAAATCTCATCGGCGTTTTGCTGGGCCGGCCCGTTATGGACCGCAAAATCTTGTGGGCCTTTAGTTGGGCCAGCCCATTTAAACTATATGACGGGCTTTTAACAGGCCGAAATTAATATAGGGCCGAAATGTTAAACGAGCCCTTAACAGGCCGAAACTAATATCAGGCCGAATTACTAGATGTGCCTTTAGCAAGTGGGCCGAAAAGCATAGCGTCCAGTTGACGGGCCGAATTTGATATGGGCCATAATTTAGCCCAATCCTCTTAAAGGGCCGGACCTGATCTGAGCCGTAATTTGGCCCAGAACGTGGTAGGCTTTTAACGGGCCGGATCTCATATGGGCCATTATTAGGCCCGGAACATGGCAGGCCATTAATGGACCGGATCAAATATGAGCCGACATTTGGCCCAAAACATGGCAGCCAGTTAATGGGCCGGCCTACTAGGGTCCTCAAAATCTTGTGGGCCTACAGCTGGGCCGACCCATTAATGTCGGCGAAATCTCGTGGGCCTTTAGCTGGGCCGGCCCATTATGGTCCACAAAAATCTTGTGGGCCTTCACCTGGGCCGGCCCATTATGGCCCGCAAAAATCTTGGGCCTTTACCTGGGCCGGCCTATTATGGCCCGCAAAATCTTATGGGCCTTTAGCTGGGCCGGCCCATTATGGTCCGCAAAATCTTGTGGGCCTTTAGTTGGGCCGGCCCATTGAAACTTTATGGGCCACTTTTGGGCCGGTCCACATGTTAATTAATCATAGGCGCATCTCGCCCATTGGATGAGTGACACCTGTGCCAGCACGGAGCTGACACGTGTTCCCTCCAGCCAATGATGATTTTACACGTGGAAAATCCCCATTGGTCGGGGCTGTTAACGGGTTATCGGATCCAAAACCGGACCCGATAGCTTAATGGCATTCCATTACGGTGGATGCCACGTGTCGGTCACCCTTGACGAAAGCACTTCTGTGACGCGCGATTTATCGTCATGGAAGTGGACACTTCCGTGATGATAATTTTGGTAATGTCATGGAACACTTCTACGACAGCACATGTATGACTATCTTGATTCTGTCATATATTTGTCATGGATGTACATGCATGACAGAAAACGTGACCTACTGGGACAAACACGTATCATTACGGAAGTGTATTTTTTTGTAGTGGAAATCATGGCACTCGGGCCCTAGTGGCAAGCATTAAGCATAGCAAAGTGATAGCAACATCAATCTTAGAGCATAATGGATACTAGGGATCAAACCCTAACAAAACTAACTCGATTACATGATAAATCCCATCCAACCCATCACCGTCCAGCAAGCCTATGATAGAATTACTCACGCACGACGGTGAGCATCATTAAATTGGTGATGGAGGAAGGTTGATGATGACGATGGCGACGGATTCCCCTCTCCGGAGCCCCGAACAGACTCCAGATCAGCCCTCCCAAGAGAGTTTAGGGCTTGGCGGCGGCTCCGTATCGTAAAACACGATGAATCCTTCTCTCTGATTTTTTCTCCCCGAACGTGAATATATGGAGTTGGAGTTGAGGTCGGTGGAGCACCAGGGGGCCGACGAGGCAGGGGCGCGCTCATGGGGGTTAGGTGCGCCCCCACCCTCATGGACAGGGTGTGGGCCCCCTGTTCTTGATTCTTTCGCCAGTATTTTTTATTAATTCCAAAAATATTCTCCGTGAAGTTTCAGGTCATTCCGAGAACTTTTATTTCTGCACAAAAATAACACCATGGCAATTCTGCTGAAAACAACGTCAGTCCGGGTTAGTTCCATTCAAATCATGCAAGTTGGAGTCCAAAACAAGGGCAAAAGTGTTTGGAAAAGTAGATATGATGGAGACGTATCAAGGAGCAGCGTATCGCTGATTTGCGCCGCCAGTGGGACATGGAGCAACAACGCATCGACGCTCTGAGTTGCGAGCAGAGCGCCCGCAACTGGGCCGACTACGTGGAGGCCGGCGCCCGAAAAATAGCCCTGGAGGCTGTCGGGCACGCACGCGTTCACGACGTCGAATTTTACTACAAGCTCGTCAAGTGGGTTTCCCGCTTAGAAGTCGAAGCTTCGGTGGACCACGCCGGCATGGAAAGGGCGAACGCGCGTGAGCAATGCGCCCTATCGCACCGCTGGCAAGTCCGAGGCGAGGCGGAGGACGCCGGTGCCGGCGTTTAGCGTGTACCGCAGATGGCGGCTGGCATCGTCTAGTTAGCTAAGAGTAAGTTAGTACTTGTACACTACTAGAGTATTAGTGGGAGTAGATAGTTAACTTGGCTATGATGGTTGTCAACGTGGAAGTTCAGTACTCTATATCTGGATCAGACCCATTACTTTGCTCTGAATGTTGAACTTTCCGTTTGAACGTATGGAATGGACTGTTATTTTTTCGTTGGGTTGTATTTGTCTGCCACGGGTTTAGAGGCTGACTTGTGGGCCTACCAGGTTGACGCGTACACAATCAGGAGATGATTGTACATGGAGAGGATGACAGCAGGGACCTACCAAGGTCATGGCAGTATGCAAGCTAGTGCCTCCTTATTTCAAGCCAATAAAAAATGGCTCCTCCTAATGGATTTCTGACATCTGGGTCCCATGCCATTGTCAACGTAGTCAATAAACGAGAGAATTGCACAACGAGCGGCTTACAACAGGGACCCAACGGCTCGCCCAATTATTTTTGTTTTGGGTTAATTAGATAAATGTCACTCCAAATCTGGTGATTCCGAGAAATGCCACTACAATTTCCAAACTTTGAAAAATGCCATTTCATGCCATTTCCAGTGGCATTTTTCGAAGTCTGGAGTGGCGTTTTTCAAAGTTTGCAATAATTGCAGTGGCGTTTTTCAAAGTTTGCAAAAATTGCAGTGGCATTTTTTAAAGTTTGGAAATTGCAGTGGCATTTTTATGAATCGCCATAATTGGAGTGGCATTTATCTAATTTGTTTTTGAGACGGAAGCAGGGTGTCAACTAGGCTGTGCGGGGCACTCTGGCCTGTCTAGACAACCTTTTCTTTTATGTTTACCACAAACCAGCCCAGTAGTTTTTTTCTTTCTAAAAATGGCTAGCCCAATTTTTTGTGATTTGTCAAGTAAGTCGCTTTGTCAAGCCTGTTGGGCTGCAAATCTTTCAAGACGAGGAGAGCTTCATTCGGCTGGCCGAGAAAATGGCCTATCAGCAATGAGAAATGGGCTGTACATTTTTAAAACACATCAAACCGGCAATTAGTTTCAAATTTTTTTTCATTTCGAGATTTTAAATTGCATTGATTTTTATGCGTGCACAATTTGTTGGATTTTATATTGATATACTTATTTTTAAAATCAGTTTGAATGTGACTCGAAATTTCACGATTAAAAACAGTTCGGACCGCACCGAAATATGCAAAATTTCATATAATTTTTTAACCGTGGCCACAATATGGGCTGTAATGCTAACAAAAAGAATATGGGCTCCAAAAAAACCATTAAGAATTAGCAAATGGGCTATAAATTATTAGAAATAATGGCAGATGGGCTTTATGCTGTTTTCCATAGATTTGAGGCTTTCCTAAAAAAAGGTTGACGCACAAGCAGTGACTGTTGGATGTCCATCTAACGGCCGTCGTGCTTCTTCAATCTCTGCTCTTCCTGTTCCAGCCGCTCAAACAAGCGCCGGCGGGACTGCCTACTCCCTCCTCCCGCGGTCGGCTGTGCTGCCACGCAGGCCTAGCCATCCCTCTACTCACCCACACCTGCTATTATTCTCCGGCGACGGCAGACGAACCAGTAAACCCTCGTACTCCCCTCTGCATGGGAAACAACTGCCGAGTCTTCCCTGGCTCCCTGTCGTTCCCTTCCTAGGCCTCGCCGTCGTCCACCGCCCTGGTGCACTCGGCGCGGCATGGTCAACATGGTCAACGACCGACATGCATCTGAAGTGGACTGTACGTGGAGAGGCTGACAGCTGGGTCCACGGCCGCACGCAAGGAAATGCCTCCTTATTACGCGCAAAATAATGATTCCTCCACCTGACATCTGGGATCCACCGAAAGGGCCCCTGTATTTTGTGAAAAAACGTTCCCGCCGCTGACAGCTCGGACCCACCAGCTATATCTTCGCACGCAAGGAAGTGCCTCCTTATTACGCACAAAAAATGAATACTCCCCCTGCTAGCTGGGACCCAGCATAGTGGGAGGCTGACTTGTGGGCCTACTAAGCTGACGGGGACGGAGGGCTTTGTTAACTTAGTCAATATGAATGATTCTAGCTCCAGTGACCGTACGATGTCCATCCAACGGCTGTAGTGCTTCTTCAACCTCTGGTCTTCTTGCTCCAGCTGCCCAAAGCAGCGCCGGTCATGCCTCCTACTCCTTCCTCCCGTTGCCGGCTGTGCTGCCGCGGAGGCCTCACCGCCCCCTACTACTCCCACCGCTGGCCAGGCCCTGTGGCGACGACAGCCTCACACCGCAGCCGAACCAGTGAACCCTCGTACTCCTCTCCGCATGGGCATCCACTACCGCGTCTTCCCGGCTCCGCGTCGTCCCCTTCATAGGCCTCGCCGTCGTCCACCGCCTTGGTGCTCTCGGCGCGGCGTGGTCAATGTGGTCAACGAATGACTTCCATCGGAAGAGTACTATACTTGCAGAGGCTGACAGCTGGGTCCATGGCCGCAACAAGGAAGTGCCTCCTTATTACGCGGAAAATAATTATTCCTCCACCTGACAGCCAGGACCCACCGGACGGGCCACCGTATTTTGCAAAAAAAACATTTCCCCCTGACTGCTGGGACCCACCAGCTACATCTTCGCACGCAAGGAAGTGCGTCCATATTACGGGCAAAAAAATTGATTTGCCCCCTGACTACTGGGACCCACCAGCTACATCTTCGCACGCCAGGAAGTGCCTGACAGTCGGGACCCACCTGGTCGAAGTGTACGTAGCTTTGTCATTCTGGTCGCGAATGTGTACGTACATACGATCGGTCTATCTGCAGGCTGCAGTGATGAACCATGGCCGTGTAAGGAAGGGCACATGTCGTAGTAGAGGCGCGCACGTAGCATGTACATGTACGTACAACGGCCATGGTGCAAGAAAGTAAATACGGCCACGTACGTACATACAGATGGGGTCTCGAACGCCTACTCACGCATACGTACGGCCAGGGCTCGTGTACATGGCTGGGTAGGAACAAAGAAGCTGCGCCGTCATCGTGATCATGGGGAGGCAACCGGCTGGGTCGGAACGGAATGCGTTGTCGTGTTCATCGGGAGCCAACCGGCTTGGACGGAACAGCCAATGCAAACGAGGCCTGGCGTACCGCAGAATAGAGGACACAGCCTTGTGTTCGACCGGTCACAGTCGAAACGGGATCCTGTTCACCGGGAGGGGTCTGGCATACCGCAAAATGGAGGAAACGAACCTCCTACGGTCGAAACGGGGTCCTGTTGATCGGGAGGGGTGTGGCGTACCGCAGAACGGAGGAAATAGACTTGTGTTGGAGCGCTACGGTCGAAACGGGGGTCCTGTTCATCGGGAGGGGTGTGGCGTACCGCAAAACGGGACTCCACGGGATACTATTCATCTACACTCTCGACTTCCTCCAGCCTCCACGGGCTACTGTTCATCCACCGTCGACCTCCTCCAGCCTCCACCTGTGACTGTTCATCCAGCCTCCACCGTGCGCTCCTCCACCGGCTACTTTTCAACCAGCCCACTCCACGGGGTCCTGTTCAACCACCCCTCCACAGGCTAATTTTCATCCAGCCCTTCACCGGCTACTGTTCAACCAGCCCACTCAACGGGGTCCTGTTCAACCACCCCTCCACAGGCTACTTTTCATCCAGCCCTCCACCGGCTACTGTTCAACCAGCCCTTCACGGGGTTGTCCTGTTCATCCAGCCCTCCACGGGGTCCTGTTCATCGACCCCTCCACCGGCTCGATCGATCGGGGTCCTGTTCATCCAGCGGCAACAGCCTCTACTACCACGGGGTCCTGTTCATCCAACCCCCCAATGGGAACTGTTCATCCAAACCCCCCCATCAACACTCACTGTTCATCCAGAGGCAGCATCAATCGGCTTCAGTTAGCAGCAGTAGTGAAGGAATCACTCTGGTTCAGTTAACAACAAGGGAGCAATCGATCGCTCGGGTTCAGTAACGCGTAGCCTGCAGTGCAATCGCTCGGGTTCAGTTAGAGCCCAACGCCTCGCTCGGGTTCAGTTAGAGCGCAACACCTCACACACATGCGCCTACGTACGAGAGAAACGTGCATTGCTCGGCCCCTGACCACACACCGTAATCGGGAACTCCCCCGATATTTTCCTCGCCCTCGCTTCTACCACGATTTTTTCCGTCATGGACGGCCCAAAGAATGTCATGCAACTGCGTCTCCGGCCCGCCCAGGACGAAAAGCCCATTTTCTGTCATCATTTTTTGTCATAGAAGTAGGAGCCCACCACATCTATGATGATACCGGGTTTTGTCACAATTATCGTCATAGAAGTGTCATAAGCGTGACAGAATTTTTTTTCGTTCGGCCCAAAATGTCACGGATGTGTCTTTTTTTGTAGTGGATGCATTTAACATGGCATTAACCAGATCAGTTAGAGTATGATTTTTTTGCTAGGCAACCCCGTTTGATTGGGATGAATAGGGGGGCATCCTCTCATGAATAATGTCGTGTTCGACACAAAAAGAATCAAACTCATTCGAGAATTACTCTCCACCATGATCAGACCGGACTCGTTTAATTTTCTTTTCAAGTTGATTTTCAACTTCTGCCTTATAGATTTAGAAGTCGTGTAGAGCCTCATCTTTGGCATTTAACAGATAAACATAGCAATATCTAGTGGAATCATCTATCAACGTCATGAAGTATTTCTTTCCATCTCTAGTCAACACACCATTCATCTTACAAAGATCAGAATGTATGAGTTCTAGTGGTGCCAAGTGTCTCTCGTTCGCAGCCCATGAGGCTTGCGAGGTTGCTTAGATTGCACACATGAATGGCACTTAGAACCTTTGGCTAAAGTGAAACTCAGGATTAATTTCAATATTTTTAGCCGCGTCGTAACATCGAAACTAATGTGACAAAGGGGTGAATGCAAAACTTTAGATTCATTAACACTCGAATGAATATTGTTCACGACTTCATTGCCAAAATCTGCAAGGGAAAGGTGGAACAAACATCTGCATTCATAACCTTTTCCGACAAATAGTCCATATTTCGTAACAACTACTTTATTATACTCAAAAACCAACTTAAGCCCTTCTCTACATAGAAGGGAGCCACTGCTACTTGTGAGCTACGTTGGGATTTTCCCCGAAGAGGAAGGGTGAAGCAATATAGTAGCGGGTAAGTACTGCCCTCAGTGAGAACCAAGGTTATCGAACCAATAGGAGAACCACAAAAATTCTTGTCTTTAGCACCTACACACACAAAAGCAAATACTTGCACTCAGTGCGGGCAAGAGGGTTGTCAATCCCCTTGAACTCGGTACATGCAAGGATTAATTTTGATACTGATAGATAGATAAAAAAAGAAAATAAAAATAATAAAATTGCATCAAGGTATTTTTTGGTTTTTGTAATATGATTAAATTGACCCGGGGCCCATAGTTTTCACTAGAGGCTTCTCTATCGAAACACTAGCATACAGTGGGTAAACAAATTACTGTTGGGCAATTGATAGAAAAGCACATAGTTATGATGTTATTCATAGCAATGGTCACATATATATATGCATCACATCCGAGACAAGTAGACCAACTCCTGCTTGCATCTACTCCTATTACTCCACCAATCGACCGCTATCCAACATGCATCTATGGTATTAAGTTCATAACAAACAGAGTAACGCCTTAAGCAAGATGACATGATGTAGACAAAGTAAATTCAATCAATATGAATAAACCCCATCGTTTTACCCTTAATGGCAACAATACAAATATGTGCCTCACTACCCTTTCTATCACCGGTTGAGGACACCGCAGGATTGGACCCATTACAAGCACTCCCGCTGAAGATAAATCAATCTAGTTGGCCAAACCAAACAGATAGATTACAGAGAAATACTGCATAATAAAGTTTAGAAAGACTCAATTACTTTCAATGAATAATCTTATCATAAACCCGCAATTCATTGGATCCCGACAAACACACCGCAAAAGAAGATTGCATTGGATATAACCAAGAAGATCGAGGAGAACATCGTATTGAAGACCAAAGAGAGATAAGAAGCAATCTAGCTACTAGCTATGTACCCGTAGGTCGGTGGTGAACTACTCACGCATCATCGGTAGGGCGGTAAGGTTGATGTAGAGGCCCTCCATGGTCGATTCCCGCAACGGCAGAGTACCAGAAAAGACCTCTAGATGGGATCGTGGAAGAATAGAAGTTTGTAGTGGCGGAAAAAGTATTTCGGGTGGCTCTCTATTGGTTTAGGAATATTTGCGAATTTATAGGATTGGAATTAGGTCAAACGGAGCTGTGTGGGAGTCACGAGCTTAGGGGACTCACCTGTTGAGCTCATGGCTCTTCCGTACATCTTCCGGCCTCGTCACGAACCTTCTAGGGCCCATCTGGTCCAGAAAAAATCACCTTAAAGTTTCATCATGTTTGGACTTTGTTTCCTACTGATTTTCTGAAAGTCAAAAACAAGAAAAAACATGAACTGTCACTGGGCACTAGGTTAATAGGTTAGTCCCAAAAAATGATATAAAAGATCATATAAAGGCATATAAAGCATCCAATATTGATAATATAATAGCATGAAACAATAAAAAATTATAGATACGTTCCAACGTATCATCATCCCCAAGCTTAATTCCCACTCGTCCTCGAGTAGGTAAATGATAAAAATAGAATTTTTGATGTTGAATGCTACCTAGCATGTTTATCATGTAATCTCTTTATGGTATAAATATTTAGAAACGATGAAGTAATTGATATCAACATAATAATATTCGTGAATATAAGAAACATAATAATTACTTTTTCAAAATATTCAATCCTTAACGAATGTTACCCCTACTCATTTTATCATGTTAGCATGGCACGGCTCAGCCTTCACCGCATAAATATAAATCATGAGCACCCAGTGTCAAATCAGGCAATTGTATCGTACTTCTAACGCGCTTCAACATCTTCAACTTCACGCAACACATGAGCGTGAGCCATGGATATAGCACTATAGGTGGAATAGAATGCGGTGATAGAGATCAATAAGGAGAAATTAGAAAGAAAGAAACTCTCGCATCGACGCGGCTGATCAACGGGCAATGGAGAGGCCCATCAACCGATATTAATGCCAGGAGTAGGTTTTGGCATGCAACAGATGCACTAAGAGCTATAAGTGTATGAAAGCTAAATGGAAACTATGTAACACCCCGGATGTAACTTTCCATATTTGTAACTCCAACTCTTGCCATTTCCGGCTATGTGATATGATATTTCCTTCGTGGTTGGGTTTTTGCCTTCATTTTGCATTTTGTCCATGTCATGCATTTCATCTCATGTCATCATGTGCATCTTATTTGCATTCGTGTTCATCTCATGCATCCGGTCATTTTCCCCATTGTTCGTTTTGGAATTCGACACTCCCACATGCACCCGTTGCACCCCTCTTATCTCATTTCGTGAGCGGAAGAAGAGCGTTCTCGGAATGGGTCGAGATTTTTCAAGTGGCCTTGGCACATCACCGGTAGGCCGCCTGTCAAATTTCGTTCCATTTGGAGGTCGTTTGATGCCCCAACGGTTAACCAGGTAACCGTAAAAGCCCCTCTCTCATTGCAGCCCAGCACCCCTCCAAAACAGCCCACTAGCCAATCTAAACCCCTCCATGCCCTCCGTCGTTGGATCACGATCGTGTGGGCGAAAACCACACCTCATTTGGACTCTCCTAACTCCCCCTACACACACACATATATATGTGTGTGTGTGTGTGTGTGCCTCTCCCCCGAAATTGCGGATGAAACCCTAGTCTCCCCGCTCCTCGCGCCACCGGACAGATCCACCGCCGCCGGACGTGTCCGCCGGACACGTCGCCCCGACCAACCACGGAGCGACACGTCATCGCCCGCGCCGCCTCGGCCACTCAGGCGCCGCCACATCGCCCGGGTCGGAGCCCCACTTCGCCGCCTCCCCGCGCGGGCCCGAATGCGGCCCCCGAGGCCCATCCAGCCGCCGCCGCTCGGCTCCTCCCGCGCCGCCGCCTTCCCGTCACCGCCATTGACGCCGGCGTCGCCCTCCGCCGCCGCCTCGCTCCACCTCGCCGGCGTCGCCGACCTCCGCCGCCGCGTTTCGCGCGCCACTGATACGTCTCCAACGTATCTATAATTTATGAAGTATTCATGCTATTATATTATCTGTTTTGGATGTTTATGGACTTTATTAAACACTTTTATATTTTTTTGGGACTAACCTATTAACCCAGAGCCCAGTGCCAGTTTCTGTTTTTTTTCCTTTTTTCAGTGTTTCGCAGAAAAGGAATATCAAACGGAGTTCAAACGGAATGAAACCTTCGGGAGTGTGATTTTTGGAACGAACGTGATCGAGGAGACTTGGAGTTGAAGTCAGGGAAGCTTCGAGGTGGCCATGAGGCAGGGAGGCGCGCCCCCACCCTCATGGGCCCCTCGTGGCTCCCCTGACCGACTTCTTTCGCCTATATATGTCCATATACCCTAAAACCATTAGGAAACAGAATAGATCGGGAGTTCCGCCGCCGCAAGCCTCTGTAGCCACCAAAAACCAATCGGGACCCTGTTCCAGCACCCTGCCAGAGGGGGGATCCCTCACCGGTGGCCATCTTCATCATCCCGGCACTCTCCATGACGAGGAGGGAGTAGTTCACCCTCGGGGCTGAGGGTATGTACCAGTAGCTATGTGTTTGATCTCTCTCTCTCTCTCTCTCTCTCTCTCTCTCTCTCGTGTTCTTGCTTTGGCACGATCTTGATGTATCGCGAGCTTTGCTATTATAGTTGGATCTTATGATGTTTCTCCCCCTCTACTCTCTTGTAATGGATTGAGTTTTCCCTTTGAAGTTACCTTATCAGATTGAGTCTTTAAGTATTTGAGAACACTTGATGTATGTCTTGCGTGGGATACCTGTGGTGACAATGGGGTATTCTATTGATTCACTTGATGTATGTTTTGGTGATCAACTTGCGGGTTCCGTGACCTTGGGAATCTATGCATAGGGGTTGGCACACGTTTTCGTCTTGACTCTCCGGTGGAAACTTTGGGGCATTCCTTGAAGTTCTTTGTGTTGGTTGAATAGATGAATCTGAGATTGTGTGATGCATATCGTATAATCATACCCACGGATACTTGAGGTGACATTGGAGTATCTAGGTGACATTAGGGTTTTGGTTGATTTGTGTCTTAAGGTGTTATTGTAGTACGAACTCTATGATAGATCGAACGAAAAGAATAGCTTCGTGTTATTTTACTACGGACTCTTGAATAGATCGATCAGAAAGAATAACTTTGAGGTGGTTTCGTACCCTACAATAATCTCTTCGTTTGTTCTCCGCTATTAGTGACTTTGGAGTGACTCTTTGTTGCATGTTGAGGGATAGTTATATGATCCAATTATGTTATTATTGTTGAGAGAACTTGCACTAGTGAAAGTATGAACCCTAGGCCTTGTTTCAACGCATTGCAATACCGTTTGTGCTCACTTTTACCACTTGTTACCTTGCTGTTTTTATATTTTCAGATTACAAATACCCATATCTATCATCCATATTGCACTTGTATCACCATCTCTTCGCCGAACTAGTGCACCTATACAATTTACCATTGTATTGGGTGTGTTGGGGACACAAGAGACTCTTTGTTATTTGGTTGCAGGGTTGTTTGAGAGAGACCATCTTCATCCTACGCCTCCCACGGATTGATAAACCTTAGGTCATCCACTTGAGGGAAATTTTCTACTGTCCTACAAACCTCTGCACTTGGAGGCCCAACAACGTCTACAAGAAGAAGGTTGTGTAGTAGACATCAAGCTCTTTTCTGGCGCCGTTGCTGGGGAGGTGAGTGCTTGAAGGTATATCTTTAGATCTTGCAATCGAATCTTTTAGTTTCTTGTTTTATCACTAGTTTAGTCTATAAAAGAAAACTACAAAAAAATGGAATTGAGGGTACCTCATATGCTTGATCTTTTTAATGTATTTCGTGATAATGATGGGAAGGAAAATTGTGCTCAAGTACTAGAAGAAGAATTACATAGAATGCTTGGCATAAAATATGTGAATGATGAGCATGATTGCAATGTTTTTAGTATGAATTCTTTGAATATCCATGATGCTAATGATATGCAAAGCCACAAGCTTGGGGATGCTATGTTTGATGAAGATGATATTTTTAGTCCCCCAAGTTTTGATGATCAAATTTATTATGATGAAAGCATGCCTCCTATTTATGATGATTATTGTGATGACACGTATGCTATAAAGAATAAACATAACCATGAAACTTGTCATCATGTTTTTAATTTTCAATTGGATTATGCTTCACATGATAGTTATTTTGCTGAGTTTGCTCCCACTACTATTCATGAGAACAAATTTGCTTATGTGGAGAGTAGTAACATTTCTATGCAAGTAGATCATGAAAAGAATGCTTTATGTGCTAGTTATATTTTTGAATTTTTGCATGTTGCTACTGAAAATTATTATGAGGGAGGAACATATGCTTGTAGAAATTGCAATAATATCAAGTTTCCTCTCTATGTGCTTAAAGTTTGGAAGTTATGCTTGTTTAGCCTTCCTATGCTAGTTGATTATTGTTCTCTTAAGTTGTTTTCTCACAAAATCCCTATGCATAGTAAGGTGGGTTAGACTTAAATGTGCTAGTCATATTCTTCATGATGCTCCCGCTATGTTTCAACTCTTATCTTTTATGCGAGCATCATTGAACTCATCATGCCTAGCTAGGGGCGTTAAACATTAGCGCTTGTTGGGAGACAACCCAATTTTATTTTTTTCTTTGCCTTTTTCTCCTGTTTAGTAATAAATATTTCATCTAGCCTCTGGTTAGATGTGGTTTTATGTTTTAATTAGTGTTTGCGCCAAGTAAGACCTATAAGATCTTCTTGGATGATAGTTATTTGATCTTGCTGAAAAAGACAGAAACTTTCTGCTCACGAAAACAATTGTTAAAAATCACCAGAAAGTGATAAAATACTGATTCAAACTGCAGTAGATCAATAATCAAATTATATAGGACCTACTATTTTGGCAGATTTGTCTGAGTCCCATCAGTTTGCGTTTGATACAGATTACTACAGACTGTTCTGTTTTTGACAGATTCTGTTTTCTATGTGTTGTTTGCTTATTTTGATGAATCTATGAGTAGTATCGGAGGGTATGAACCATAGAGAAGTTGGAATACAGTATATATTACACCAATATGAATTTAGAATGAGTTCACAACAGTACCTAAGTGGTGATTTATTTTCTTATACTAACGGAGCTTACGAGATCTTCTGTTAAGTTTTGTGTTGTGAAGTTTTCAAGTTTTGGGTAAAGATTCGATGGACTATGGAATAAGGAGTGGCAAGAGCCTAAGCTTGGGGATTCCCAAGGCACCCCAAGGTAATATTCAAGGACAACCAAGAGCCTAAGCTTGGGGATGCCCCGGAAGGAATCCCCTCTTTCGTCTTCGTTCATCGGTAACTTTACTTGGAGCTATATTTTTATTCACCACATGATATGTGTTTTGCTTGGAGAGTCAATTTATTTTGTTAGGATTTGCTTGATTTTATTTAGAACAATGTTTTGCATCTTTATTTTCAATAAAAATGTCAAGGATAGCCTTTACCATGCTTATTTTGCAAGTATACATGTTGCTGTTTCAAAACAGAAAGTTTACTGCTGTTGCAAAAATTCCCTAGAAAAGTCAGAATATGATAAAATGTTGAAACTTTTTGCATATTGAGCTCTGATAAATTTACTACAGTGGGAATTTTCTTTCATAATTTTTGGAGCTAGGGAATTATGGATCTTGCTGCATTCTTTACAGACTGTCCTGTTTTGGCAGATTGCTGTTATGTCTGCATTGTTTGCATATGTTTGCTTCTTTAATGATTCTATTTGAGGATAGGACTATTAAATATGAAGAGGCATTTAGTATGCAATGTTGAATAATAATTTTAGTGATTTGTTACAGTAGAAAATGATAAGGTTTTTGGATTGGTTTATACTAACTTATCTCACGAGTTCTTGTTGAGTTTGGTGTGGAAGAAGCTTTCGAGATTTAGGAAACCGTGATATGAGAGGAATTAAGGAGACACAAAAGCTCAAGCTTGGGGATGCCCAAGGCACCCCAAGATAATATTTCAAGAAGTCTCAAGCATCTAAGCTTGGGGATGCCCCGGTAGGCATCCCACCTTTCTTCTTCAACAATTATCGGTTAGTATCGGTTGAGCCTAAGTTTTTGCTTCTTCACATGATGAGTGCTATCATTGAAATGTCGTTTTTTTGTTTTGCTTGCTGTTTGAATAATATCCCAAGATCTGAAATTCTTAAATGAGAGAGAGTCTTCACAAAGCTACATAATTATTTAACTACTCATTGATCTTCACTTATATCTTTTTGGAGTAGTTTGTCATTTACTCGTGTGCTTCACCTATATCCTATGAGTAAATGGTTGAATGATTTGAATGTCATAAATCTTAAATTATATATGTGTCATATGCCTTTTCCACGGGGAGTAATGCCTTCACATATGCGAAGTAGAGGTGGTAAATTTTTTGAAGGTTAGCAAACATTGTATCGGTCACTTGAATGATTCATGAAAGAATATTGAAGGAAGAGAGATTTCACATATAAATATACTATCTTGGACATCTTCTATGATTGTGAGCCCCATTAATTATTTTCAAACCTGAGCAAATTAGTTGAAGTTGGACAAGGAAGACAACATAATGAGTTATGTTTGGGTATATTTGTATAGAAGTTATATTGTTATGGATCCTCTAACATGTGGTTCTTGCTATTTAGAATCCTTGCTAGCCAAAATATCTGTACTAAGCGGGAATACTGCTTGTGCATCCAAATTTCTTGAACCAATTTTATTCCATGAGTGTCCACCATATCTACCTATATGCGGTATTTACCTGCCATTCCAAGTAAATTTGCATGTGCCAAACTCTAAACCTTCAAATAATAATCTGTTTTGTATGCCCGAATCGCTCATGTAGCGACTAGGGGCTGTCAGTATCTTCCATGCTAGGTGGGTTATTCTCACGATGAGTGGACTCCGCTCATCATTCACGAGAAAATGGCTGGTAAATGGGATGCCCAGTCCTATGATCAAAAGATCAAAAACAAAATCACAAATAATTTAAACAAACTCCCCCAGGAATGTTGATAGTTGGACGGCACCCGTTGTTTCGGACAAGCCGTGGAGTGTGAATGTTGGTGGAGGGGGAGTAAAAACTTTACCTTTCTGCGTGGGAACCGCCTATAATGTATCTAGTATGGAAGATATTGGGAACTCTTGGTCGTTATGTTGATAATGAAAGCATACCTCTCAAAATTATTTTCATCTCTGTTTTTGCTTCGAGCTCTGGCACCTTTGCAAATCCCTGCTTCCCTCTGTGAAGGGCCTATCTTTTACTTTTATGCAAGAGTCAGTAGTATTCCTTCTCATTCCAACCCACTCTTTAGTTGGCAGGCATCATGTGATGGAAAGATCTAAGCATATATGGCCATTCAAATATATTTGATCATGAATTATTATTGTTGACAATTATCTATATGATAAATAAGTTGGGAGGCGAAACATTAAGCCCCTATCTTTCTCTGTGTTTGATGGATGCTATTTGTTCTAAAAATATGCTTTGAGTGGTAGCAATCATGGAAGACTATATGATAGTTGAGTATGTGGGATTTGCTAAATCAAAGCTCTGACATAGACTCTTCCTGAAAATAAGATGAATTGTAATTGCTTGATGACTAATAACATGGTTTGTTAGTTTTCAAGAAAGTTTATGATCTATACTTTAACATGTGAATAGCTTGTTACTTGATCATGAAAAGTTCTATGAGTTGAGCTACTGTTATGACATATAATGATGCTAGAAAAGGTGATTGAAATTATCATTGATCAAACTTGTGCACCTGCTAGCACTCACACTTCATAAATTCTTTCTTTTATCATTTACCTACTCGAGGACGAGCAGGAATTAAGCTTGGGGATGCTGATACGTCTCCAACGTATCTATAATTTATGAAGTATTCATGCTATTATATTATCTGTTTCGGATGTTTATGGGCTGTATTAAACACTTTTATATTATTTTTGGGACTAACCTATTAACCCAGAGCCCAGTGCCAGTTTCTGTTTTTTCCCTTGTTTTAGTGTTTCGCAGAAAAGGAATAGCAAACGGAGTCCAAACGGAATGAAACCTTCGGGAGCGTGAATTTTGGAACGAACGTGATCCAGGAGAGTTGGAGTTGAAGTCAGGGAAGCTTCGAGGTGGCCATGAGGCAGGGAGGCGCGCCTGCCCCCCTGCGCGTTCCCCCCACCCTCGTGGGCCCCTCGTAGCTCCCCTGACCAACTTCTTTCGCCTATATATGTCCATATACCCTAAAACCATCAGGAAACAGAATAGATCGGGAGTTCCGCCGCCGCAAGCCTCTGTAGCCACCAAAACCAATCGGGACCCTGTTCCGGCACCCTGCCAGAGGGGGGATCCCTCACCGGTGGCCATCTTCATCATCCCGGCGCTCTCCATGACAAGGAGGGAGTAGTTCACCCTCGGTGCTGAGGGTATGTACCAGTAGCTATGTGTTTCATCTCTCTCTCTCTCGTGTTCTTGATTTGGCACGATCTGATGTATCGCGAGCTTTGCTATTATAGTTGGATCTTATGATGTTTCTCCCCCTCCACTCTCTTGTAATGGATTGAGTTTTCCCTTTGAAGTTACCTTATCAGATTGAGTCTTTAAGTATTTGAGAACACTTGATGTATGTCTTGCGTGGGATACCTGTGGTGACAATGGGGTATTCTATTGATTCACTTGATGTATGTTTTGGTGATCAACTTGCGGGTTTCGTGACCTTGGGAATCTATGCATAGGGGTTGGCACACGTTTTCGTCTTGACTCTCCGGTGGAAACTTTGGGGCATTCCTTGAAGTTCTTTGTGTTGGTTGAATAGATGAATCTGAGATTTTGTGATGCATATCGTATAATCATACCCACGGATACTTGAGGTGACATTGGAGTATCTAGGTGACATTAGGGTTTTGGTTGATTTGTGTCTTAAGGTGTTATTGTAGTACGAACTCTATGATAGATCGAACGAAAAGAATAGCTTCGTGTTATTTTACTACGGACTCTTGAATAGATCGATCAGAAAGAATAACTTTGAGGTGGTTTCGTACCCTACCATAATCTCTTCGTTTGTTCTCCGCTATTAGTGACTTTGGAGTGACTCTTTGTTGCATGTTGAGGGATAGTTATATGATCCAATTATGTTATTATTGTTGAGAGAACTTGCACTAGTGAAAGTATGAACCCTAGGCCTTGTTTCAACGCATTGCAATACCGTTTGTGCTCACTTTTACCACTTGTTACCTTGCTGTTTTTATATTTTCAGATTACAAATACCCATATCTATCATCCATATTGCACTTGTATCACCATCTCTTCGCCGAACTAGTGCACCTATACAATTTACCATTGTATTGGGTGTGTTGGGGACACAAGAGACTCTTTGTTATTTGGTTGCAGGGTTGTTTGAGAGAGACCATCTTCATCCTACGCCTCCCACGGATTGATAAACCTTAGGTCATCTACTTGAGGGAAATTTGCTACTGTCCTACAAACCTCTGCACTAGGAGGCCCAACAACGTCTACAAGAAGGTTGTGTAGTAGACATCAGCCACCGCGCCGGACGCCGCCGGCACCTCCGCCTGATGTCGCCTCCCACCGAATCCGGCGCCACCGCACCTCCCCGGTGACTCCCCAAGCTCCGTCCGCTGTTCCCCGTCCAAGCTCCGGCGAGATTTGGCAGATTGTTAACATGAAGTGCATTTTGCCATGTGTTTTGCTAGTGTTCCATGCACCCTATGAACTTTCTCTTTCCATGTTTAGCTTAATAATTGTGTCTTCTGACTATTGGTTACCTTGTGATGCCATGAAATGCTTTGTGATGAGTGGCATGATCTTGCAAAGTTGCTATCATGAATCTGTTTCTGCCATGCTATGTTTTTCTACTGTCTGTGAAACTATTATCATTTGCATTTTTGCCATGCTATTTTAGTTTTATTCTAGTGAGTTCTAGCAGGAGCTCAGTGTTCACGATTTGTAGAGCTTCACTTGTACCATACTGCCATGTGCTTTGTTGCTATGTTGGAGTTCTCTAGCATAGTTTCTTGTTGCATATTATGTGCTATGATGCTGTTAATCGCAGTTTTCCATCATTCTTGTTTTGCTTGTCATTTGCAAACCGTGCATCCGTTTCCGGTGAACCTTATGCTTGGTTTGCCAAGTTGATATCTTGATCATCTTTTCCCTTCCAGAGTACCCATATGCATTGCACATCATATCTTGGATTCCATTCCATGTCTTGCATCATGTTGCTTGTGCGTTGCACCGTGATTGATTGTTGTTCCGTTGCTTGTGTTCTTGCTTTTGGTAGAGCCGGGAGACGAGTTCATGAACGAGGAACCTGTTGAGTACGCTAACGAGGAGCAAGCTTTCGACAACTCTGAGAACTTTGCAGGCAAGATGACCATTACCCTCGATATCACTTCTATCTTTGCTTGCTAGTTGTTCTTTCTATCGCTATGTCGCGCTACCTACCACTTGTTTATCATGCCTCCCATATTGCCATGTCAAGCCTCTAACCCACCTTCCTAGCAAACCGTTGTTTGGCTAAGTTACCGCTTTTGCTCAGCCCCTCTTATAACATTGTTAGTTGCAGGTGAAGTTGAAGTTTGTTCCATGTTGGAACATGATTATGTTGGGATATCACAATATCACTTATTTTAATTAATGCATCTATATACTTGGTAACGGGTGGAAGGCTCGGCCTTATGCCTAGTGTTTTGTTCCACTCTTGCCGCCTTAGTTTCCGTCATACCGGTGTTATGTTCCTTGATTTTGCATTCCTTACGCGGTTGGGGTTATGGGACCTCCTTGACAGTTTGCTTTGAATAAAACTCCTCCAGCAAGGCCCAACCTTGGTTTTACATTTGCCTAACAACCTAAGCCTTTTTTCCTTGGGAGTTGCAAACCCGAGGGTCATCTTTATTTTAACCCCCCCGGGCCAGTGCTCCTCTGAGTGTTGGTCCAACCTAGAGCCACTTGCGGTGCCACCGCTTCACCCAGGGTCTTCGGTTGCTGTACGTACTGTTCATCCCGTGTGCCCTGAGAATGAGATATGTGCACCTCCTATCAGGATTTTCGGCACATTCGGGCGGTCTTGCTGGTCTTGTTTTACCATTGTCGAAATGTCTCGTAACCGGGATTCCGAGTCTGATCGGGTTGTTCCGGGAGAAGGAATATCCTTCGTTGATCGTGAGAGCTTGTGAGGGGGTAAGTAGGGACACCCCTGCAGGGTATAAACTTTTGAGAGCCGTGCCCGCGGTTATGTGGCAGATGGGAATTTGTTAATATCCGGTTGTAGAGAACTTGACACTTGACTTGATTAAAATGCATCAAACGCGTGTGTAGCCATGATGGTCTCTTTTCGGCGGAGTCCGGGAAGTGAACACGGTTTGTGTTATGTTTGAACATAAGTAGTTCAGGATCACTTCTTGATCACTTCTAGCTTCACGACCGTTACGTAGCTTCTCATCTTACTCTTATTGTCGTATGTTAGCCACCATATTTGCTTAGCGCTTGCTGCAACTCCACCTCATTACCACATCCTACCCATAAGCTTAAATAGTCTTGATCTCGTGGGTTTTGAGATTGCTGAGTCCTCGTGACTCACATATACTACCAAAACAGTTGCAGGTGCCGATGATACCAGTGCAGATGATGCTACCGAACTCAAGTGGGAGTTCGAAGAGGACCTTGGCCGTTACTATGTTTCGTTTCCTGATGATCAGTAGTGGAGCCCTGTTGGGATGATCGGGGATCTAGCATTTGGGGTTATCTTCTTTTCATTTGGATTTGTCCGTAGTCGGACTATGTGTCTACTCTGAATGATGTATGAATTATATGTTCATTGTGTGACATGGCGATTGTAAGCTAACCCTCTATTTATCCCTTTCTTGTTCATTACATGGGATTGTGTGAAGATGACCCTTCTTGCGACACAACCACAATGTGGTTATGCCTCTAAGTCATGCCTCAACACGTGGGAGATATAGCTGCATTGTGGGCGTTACAAGTTGGTAATCAGAGCCATCCCCGACTTAGGAGCCCCCTGCTTAATCGAATCGCTGACGTTGTTGAGTCTAGAACAAAAAATGTTTTGAGTCTTAGGATTATATATCGGAGAGTAGGATTCTTTTTACTCCGCAGTCCCCTTCGTCGCTCTGGTGAGGCCTCCTGACGTAGATGTTTTGACTTTCCTCTCCTCAAATTTCATGATTTTTTAGGATCACGCGGGTGTCTTAGGATCGTTCCGATATTCTTGTGATGAGAACATTGTTCTTGGTGCCTCCTGAAATTTAGGGGTTCTGGCAGTGTCCCGGGGAGTTGAGCTCCGAGGTGTTGTCGTCACAATTTAATCGTTGCAGTTCCGGAATACCTGAGTTTGCCGACATCGAAAATCTCTTTTATGCAGTTGTTGGTGAGATAACCTCGACGCCACCCAGTACTGGGGAGGGAGTTCGGGAGTATTGCCATAGCTCGTATAACGGATGCTTTTCGGTGGTTGAGGTACATGATTTCCGGAGTTTTCTTGGTTATGTGTTGACAGATGGATACAGCTGGATGTAGGGATTGTTTAGTTGGGTGAGATATATTGCTTCCCCTGTATCCCCAACGCCAGATTGCATAACCAGAAAGTTTCAGGAGTTTATAGGTGGGAATTCAAGTAGCTCTAGTGATTCTTCCCGCAGATATTTGGTATGTGATTGGCCGATCCTTACCACTTATTTGTTCCAGCCGTACCTTGTTATTTCATTCATCAATCTCTTATCAGGTGGCTTCTCACCATAATGATCGTGTAATGTTAACTTTGGAATTCATTCGTTCAATCTATGTTCGGATGTTCATTGTGAAGACTATATGTTGCAATTTCTATCCGTTGATTCAGCTTGTCTATCTATCTATCATGGTTCTAACGGATGTCACCCTCTTTAGGATGGCTCCTCCAACGCGTCTGAATCCGGACCGCAATGATGGGGATCAGTCGAACCCTCCACCTCCGCCACCTCCTCTGCCTCCGGATGCATAGCAAGCTGTCATGGCAGCCACCAACGCGAACACCCAGATGCTCTTGCAAATCTTGCAAGAGCACAACCAAGGCCAAGGCAACCAAGGAAATCAAGGTCAAGGGCAGTTCAACAATCAGCCTCAGTTTACTACCCTCAGTCAGTTCCTTGCAAATCAGCCAAAGTCTTTCAACAACTGTGTCAAGGCCACGGACGTCGATGATTGGCTCGTGGACATCAACAAGCATTTTGAATGTAGCAATGTCAAGCCCGAGGACTACGGCAAGTTCGCTTCTTTTCAGCTCAAGGGCCAAGCTGCTGATTGATATCAACAATACAAAGATTCCAGAGGAGGTCGAGTGATTACCTGGACTGACTTCTGTCGGGACTTTAAAGCTCACCACATTCCTACAAGTGTTGATGAGAGCAAGCGTGAGGAATTACACAATCTCAAGCAAGGAAGCATGTCCGTGTACCAATACAACATCCAGTTTCAGAAACTTGCTCGCTTCGCAAAACAAGACGTTCCTGATGAAAAGAGCATGATCTATCACTTCAGGGGTGGCCTCTGAGAGGATCTACAGTTAGCTCTCGTTCTTGTTGAGCCTACTCAGTTTGATCAGTTCTATAACATGGCCCTCAAGCAAGAAGCTGCTCAGCTCAAGTGTGAGCCTTCAAAGAAGAGAACCAGGGATGCAGTTCAATCTTCTTCTTCCTCACAAGTGGCAGCTAAGCAACAGAAGTTCTGGCTTCCTCCGCCTCCTCCATTTCGTCAGCCTTACCAGCAGAAGAACAAAGGTGGCCGTGGATCTTCCCACCCACCCAACCCAGGCTATCAGAACAAGTCTCAGACTCAAGCTCCAAGGTCAAATGCCCCTCCTTCTTATCATCGTCCGCTCTCAGAGGTGACTTGCAACAAGTGTCAGCAGAAAGGTCACTGTGCAAACAAGTGCTTCAACCAAAGGCACCTTCCTCCTCCTCCTCCTCTTCCTGTGAGGTCTTCAAGCAATGCAGCGGTCAAGCATAATACCAAGCATGGTAAGGTGAACATGTTGAATGCATCTCAAGCGGAGGAATCTACGGATGTGATAATGGGTAATCTCTCAGTTAATGACATTCCTGCAAAAGTTTTATTCGATACTGGTGCATCGCTTTCTTTCATTTCAAGACCTTTTGTTGCCAAGCATGAGTTTGTGACGGAAAACATTCCTTTCCCGTTGAAGATTGTGTCCCAGGGTAAGCAAATGACATCTAATAATTGCGTCCCGGATGTTTCTATCAAGATGGGTAACTATAAATTTCTGTCTAAACCAATTGTTCTTGGCGACTCAGATATTGATCTAATTCTCAGCATGGAATGGCTTTCTAAGCACAAGGCTCAACTTGATTGTGCTGCCAGGGAGATTCAATTGACACACACTTCTGAGGATGTGATCATCTATGTCGCTCGTGACGAGACCATTCGGTTGTTCTCTATGAATGAGAAGGGCGAGTTATTAGACTCTATCTCTCAGATTCTAGTCGTTTGTGAGTACCAAGATGTCTTTCTAGAAGAGCTTTCGGGTATGCCTCCTCACCGGGCAGTTGAGTTTGTTATCGATCTTGAGCCTGGTACGGAACCCATTTGCAAGCGTCCATACAAGCTTGGACCAAAGGAGCTGAAAGAATTGAAGAAACAGCTTGATGAACAAGAGCGTCTGGGCTTGATCAGACCGAGTTCATCTCCGTGGGGTTGTGGTGTTCTTTTTGTCCAGAAGAAGGATGGCACGGTCCGACTTTGCGTCGATTACCGTCCATTGAACAAGAAGACAATCAAGAACAAGTATCCACTTCCCAACATCAATGAGCTATTCGAGCAACTTAAAGGTGCAAAGGTGTTTTCCAAGCTTGACCTCTGTATGGGTTATCATCAGATTCACATTCATGAAGAAGATATCCCTAGGACAACATTCAGAACAAGCTTTGGTTCTTATGAATATACTGTCATGTCTTTCGGCCTTGTCAATGCTCCTCCAACGTGCTCTCTAAAGATGAACTTCATCTTCAACCCCTACACAAATGAATTCGTCCTGGTGTATCTCGATGATATCTTGGTCTTCTCCAAGAATAAGAAGGATCATGCCAAGCATTTGTGATTGGTGCTCGACAAGCTCAGAGAGTATCAATTCTATGCGAAGTTTTCCAAATGTGAGTTTTGGCTTGATGAAGTTCTTTACCTTGGCCATATCATCTCCGCCAAGGGCATTGCTGTTAATCCGGAGAAGGTTTCTGCAATTGAGAACTGGGAACCTCCTCAGAATGTCAAGCAGCATCGCAGTTTTCTTGGTCTTGCAAGCTATTGTCGAAGATTCATTGAGAATTTCTCTAAGATTGCAAAGCCTCTTTCCAACCTCCTCCAGAAGCATGTCAAGTATGTCTGGACTCCTGAGTGTGACGTTGCTTTCAACACTCTCAAAGAGAAGCTAGTCTCAGCTCCTGTCTTAACTCCTCCTGATGAATCCAAGCCATTCAAAGTTTTCTGCGATGCCTCTTTGCAAGGTCTCAGCGCTGTGTTAATGCAAGAGAAGAAAGTTGTGGCTTATACCTCTCGTCAGTTGAAGCCTAACGAAAGGAACTACCCCACTCACGATCTTGAGTTGGCGGCAATTGTTCATGCATTAATAAGATGGAGACATCTCTTGTTGGGAAGGCAAGTGGACATTTTCACCGATCACAAGAGCCTTAAATATATCTTCACTCAACCCAACCTCAACCTCAGGAAAACTCGTTGGGTCGAAATGATTCAAGAGTACAATCCAAGTATTGAATGTACTCCAGGCAAGGCCAATGTGATTGCAGATGCTTTGAGCAAAAAGGCTTACTGCAACAGCTTAATCCTCAAGCCATTCCAACCGGACCTTTGTGAAGCTTTCCGCAAGCTCAATCTCCAAGTTGTTCCTCAAGGTTTTCTTGCCAACCTTCAAGTCACTCCAACTTTGGAAGTCCAAATTCATGAGGCACAACTCCTTGATACCATGGTGCAGAGGGTGAAACACGGTATTGCCAAGGGCCTTTCCAAATACAAGTGCTATCGCATTGATGACAAGGATACCTTATTCTTCGAGGACCGGATTGTGGTTCCTAAAGGTGATCTAAGGAAGGTCATAATGAAAGAAGCGCACAATTCTCTTCTTTCCATTCATTCAGGCAGTTCGAAATGTACCATGACCTCAAGCAGTCGTATTGATGGACTCGAATGAAGCAAGATATCGCTCAATTCATGAATGAATGTGATGTCTGCCGAAGGGTGAAAGCAGAACACCAACAACCACCTGGTCTCCTCAAACCTCTTGCTATTCTAGAATGGAAGTTTGATCATCTCAAAATGGACTTTGTCACTGGATTTCCTAAGTTCAAGCGTGGGAATGCTGCTATTTTCGTTGTCATTGACAAGCTTACAGAAGTGGCTCATTTCCTTCCAATCAAAGAATCTATCACGGCAACTCAGTTGGCAGAGCTATACACCTCCAGAATTGTCTCATTGCAAAGTATTCCGCAATTGATCTCTTCAGACCACGTAAGCATTTTCAATTCTAAGTTCTGTGACTCCTTCCGGAAGGCCAAGGGCACCAACATTCGCTTCAACACAGCTTTCCATCCTCAAACAAGTGGCCAAGTCGAGCGAGTCAATCAAATCCTCGAAGACATGCTCAGGGCTTGTGTCATCTCTTTCGGTATGAAGTGGGAAGATTGCCTCCCATATGCCGAGTTCTCCTACAACAACAACTTCCAAGCAAGTTCGGGCAAGGCCCGATTTGAAATTCTCTATGGCAGAAAGTGTCGTACTCCTCTCAATTGGTCCGAGACTGGTGAACGCCAACTTATTGGCAAAGACTTGATCACAGAAGCTGAAGAAATGTGTAAAGTAATCCGTGAAAATCTCAAAGCCGCGCAATCGCGCCAGAAGAGTTACTATGATAGCAAGCACCGTGACTTGGCTTTCGAGATCGAAGACCATGTCTACCTCCGCGTCTCTCCAATGGAAGGCACTCGACACTTCAGTATCAAAGGGAAGCTTGCCCCGAGATATGTGGGTCCTTTCAAGATCATTGGCAAAAGAGGCAACCTCGCCTATCAACTTGAGCTTCCATCCAACTTCGCTAATGCGCACGATGTGATTCACGTGTCACAGCTTCGCAAGTGCTTCAAGACGCCTGAGCGCACTATCAACTTCGAAGAGATTGGCCTCCAAGAAGATCTGTGTTATCATGAGCATCCCGTTTCTATTCTTGAAGAAAGCGAGCGCAAGACTCGCAATAAGTCAATCAAATTCTTGAAAGTTAAATGGTCACACCATTCCGACCGCGAAGCCACCTGGGAGCGCGAGGATCACCTCCGTTTCGAGTATCCGGAGTTCTTGCAGTCCTAGATCTCGGGACGAGATCCTCTTGTAGTGGTGGAAAGTTACACGCCGGATGTAACTTTCCATATTTGTAACTCCAACTCTTGCCATATCCGGCTATGTGATATGATATTTCCTTCGTGGTTGGGTTTTTTCCTACGTTTTGCATTTTGTCCATGTCATGCATTTCATCTCATGTCATCATGTGCATCTCATTTGCATTCGTGTTCATCTCATGCATCCGGTCATTTTCCCTGTTGTCCGTTTCGGAATCCGGCACTCCCACATGCACCCGTTGCACCCCTCTTATCTCGTTTTGTGAGCGGGAGAAAAACATTCTTGGAATGGGTCGAGATTTATTGAGTGGCCTTGGTACATCACCAGTAAGCCGCTTGTCAAATTTCATTCCATTTGGAGGTCATTTGATGCCCCAACGGTTAACCGGGTAACCGTAAAAGCCCCTCTCGCGTTGCAGCCCAGCACCCCTCCAAAACAGCCCACTAGCCCATCTAAACCCATCCATGCTCCCCGTCATTGGATCACAATCGTGTGGGAGAAAACCACACTTCATTTGGACTCTCCTAACTCCCCGTACCTATATATATGTCCCTCTCCCCTAGTCTCCCCGCTCCTCGCGCCACCGGACAGATCCACCGCTGCCGGACGTGTCCGCCGGACACGTCGCCCCGACCACCTCGGCCACTCAGGCGCCGCCACGTCGCCCAGGTCGGAGCCCCACTTCGCCGCCTCCACGCGCAGGCCCTCTGGGCCCGAACGCGCCCCCGAAGCCCATTCGGCCGCCACCACCCGAAGCGCGCCCCGCACCGCCCGGCTCCTCCCGCGCTGCTGCCTTCCCGTCGCCGCCCTTTACGTCGGCGTCGCCCGCCGTCGCGCTCCACCTCGCCGGCGTCGCCGACCTTCGCCGCCGCATCTCGCGGGCCACCGCGCCGGACGCCGCCGCCACCTCCGCCCGACGACGCCTCTTACCGGATCCGGCGCCGCCGCACCTCCCCGGCGACTCGCCAAGCTCCGGCCGCCGTTCCCCGTCCAAGCTCCGGCGATCCTCGAAGTCCGCGCCCGAACCTTAGTCCCTGCAATTCTAACATTTTGTTGCCCTGTTCATCATCACATCTCACCGTGCTCATAACTCCATTTTGCGTGCACGATATATCAAAATGTTCGCCTCATGATGCTCTTCACGTTAGTGCCATTTGCATGCATGTTAATGTCCATATTGATGCCATAATCATCATTGCAAAAGTGCTATATGATGCTGTCTACTGGAATTTATCATAACTTGTTGATATGTCATTTTCATTGCATTTTGTGTGTGCATCCTATTAGCATGATGTCTACAGGGTTTTGGATCACCTCCATGACGTATTTACAGTGGTGGAAGCCTTGTATTTTTATGATATATGTGGTGACTAGCACAAGCATGCGAAGTAGGCCACACGATGTTGCTGATTTAAGTCTTTTCCTGTTACATTATGTTCCTACGTTGACGTGTTTTCACAAGTAGATCCATGCATATTTTGATGAAGTTCAGTAAGGATGTTTCGAAGATATGCTTATGCTCTATCCTTTAATGCCTCTGGTTGTAATTATGGAGTAGTGTAGCTTGTCATTACCATGCTCTACTTTTGCTAAGCATTGTTCCTGGAAGATTGTTAACATGAAGTTCATTTTTGCCATGTGTTTTGCTAGTGTTCCATGCACCCTATGAACTTTCTCTTGCCATGTTTAGCTTAATAATTGTGTCTTATTGCTGTTGGTTAGCTTGTGATGCCATAAAATACTTTATGATGAGTGGCATGAGCTTGCAAAGTTGCCATCATGAATCTGTTTCTGCCATGCTCTGTTTTTCTAGTGTCTTGAAACTGTTATCATTTGCATTTTTGCCATGCTATTTTAGTCTTGTCATACTTCCATGTGCTTTGTTGCTATGGTGGAGTGCTATAGCATAGTTTCTTGTTGCATGTTAAGTGCTATGATGCTGTTAATCACAATTTTGCATCATTCTTGTTTTGCTTATCATTTGCAAACCGTGCATCCGTTTCCGTTGAACCTTATATCGATTTCGACCGAGATCACTCAATCTTTCCAGTGGCATGCTTGGTTTGCCAAGTTGATGCCTTGATAATCTTTTCCCTTCCGGAGTACCGATATGCATTGCACATCATATTTTGCATTTCATGCCATGTCTTGCATCATGTTGCTTGTGCATTGCACCGTGATTGATTGTTGTTCCGTTGCTTGTGTTCTTGCTTTTGGTAGAGCCGGGAGACGAGTTCATGAACGAGGAACCTGTTGAGTACGCTAACGAGGAGTAAGCTTTCGACAACTCTGGAACTTTGTAGGCAAGATGACCATTACCCTCGATATCACGTCTATCTTTGCTTGCTAGTTGTTTGTTCTATCGCTATGTCGTGCTACCTACCACTTGTTTATCATGCCTCCCATATTGCCATGTCAAGCCTCTAACCCACCTTCCTAGCAAACCGTTGTTTGGCTAAGTTACCGCTTTTGCTCAGCCCCTCTTATAGCGTTGTTAGTTACAGGTGAAGTTGAAGTTTGTTCCATGTTGGAACATGATTATGTTGGGATATCACAATATGTATTATTTTAATTAATGCATCTATGTACTTGGTAAAGGGTGGAGGGCTCGGCCTTATGCCTGGTGTTTTGTTCCAGTCTTGCCGCCTTAATTTCTGTCATACCAGTGTTATGTCCCTTGATTCCTTGCGCGGTTGGGTTTATGGGACCCCCTTGACAGTTCTCTTTGAATAAAACTCCTCCAGCAAGGCCCAACCTTGGTTTTACATTTGCCTAACAACCTAAGCCTTTTTCCCTTGGGAGTTGCAAACCCGAGGGTCATCTTTATTTTAACCCCCTGGGCTAGTGCTCCTCTGAGTGTTGGTCTAACCTAGAGCCACTTGCGGTGCTGCCCCTTCACCCGGGGTCTTCGGTTGCTGTACGTAGTGTTCATCCGGTGTGCCCTGAGAACAAGATATGTGCAGCTCCTATCGGGATTTGTCGGCACATTCGGGCGGTCTTGCTGGTCTTGTTTTACCATTGTCAAAATGTCTCATAACCGGGATTCCGAGTCTGATCGGGTTGTTCCGGGAGAAGGGATATCCTTCATTGATCGTGAGAGCTTGTGATGTGCTAAGTAGGGACACCCCTACAGGGTATAAACTTTCAAGAGCCGTGCCCGCGGTTATGTGGCAGATGGGAATCTGTTAATATCCAGTTGTAGAGAACTTGACACTTGACTTGATTAAAATGCATCAACCGCGTGTGTAGCCGTGATGGTCTCTTTTCGGCGGAGTCCGGGAAGCGAAAATGGTTTGTGTTATGTTTGAACATAAGTAGTTCAGGATTACTTCTTGATCACTTCTAGCTTCACGACTGTTGCGTAGTTTCTCATCTTACTCTTATTGTCGTATGTTAGCCACCATATTTGCTTAGCACTTGCTGCAAATCCACCTCATTACCACATCCTACCCATAAGCTTAAATAGTCTTGATCTCGCGGGTTTCGAGATTGCCGAGTCCTCGTGACTCATACATACTACCAAAACAGTTGCAGGTGCCGATGATACCAGCGCAGATGATGCTACCGAACTCAAGTGGGAGTTCAATGAGGACCTTGGTCGTTACTATGTTTCGTTTCCTGATGATCAGTAGTGGAGCCCAGTTGGGATGATCGGGGATCTAGCATTTGGGGTTATCTTCTATTCATTTGAATTTGTCCGTAGTCGGACTATGTGTGTACTCTGAATGATGTATGAATTATATGTTCATTGTGTGACGTGGCGATTGTAAGCCAACCCTCTATTTATCCCTTTCTTGTTCATTACATGGGATTGTGTGAAGATGACCCTTCTTGTGACAAAACCACAATGCGGTTATGCCTCTAAGTCGTGCCTCGACACGTGGGAGATATACCCGCATTGTGGGCGTTACAAACTAAGTGGGTGTGCATCCAATTTGCTTGCTCACGAAGACCTCGGGCATTTGAGAAGCCCATCATCGGAATATACAAGCCAAGTTCTCTAATGAAAAATTCCCACCAGTATATGAAAATGATAACTCAAGAGACTCTCTATATGAAGAACATGGTGCTACTCTAAAGCACAACTATGGAAAAAGTATAGTAACATTGCCCTTCTCTCTTTATCTCTCATTTTTTTTTTGTTCTTTTTTATTTTTCTTCCAGAGTCTCATCCTGACTTGTGGGGGAATCATGGTCTCCAACATCCTTTCCTCGCTGGGACAATGCTGTAATAATGATGATAATCACACTTTTATTTGCTTACAACTTGATATTACAACTCGATAAAACTAAAACAATAAGACTATATGAATGTCTTTGGCAGTGTACCAGGATGTGCAATGATCTAGTGTAACATGTATAAAATTGATGAACGATGGATTTGCCACAAATATCATGTAACCTCTATATGATCATGCAAAGCAATATGATGATGAACACACAAGTCATGTGATGGAACCGTGGAAGTTGCATGGCAATATATCTCGGAATGGCAATGGAAATGCCATAATAGGTAGGTATGGTGGCTGTTTTGAGAATATGTAAGGAGGCTTGTGTATGATAGAGCGTATCATATCACGGGTGAGGGAGTCATGGACTAAGGGGTCCTCGGGGCGACGATCCATTGTATACGGGCCAGACTGGTGGATCCGTGTGGTGACCGGTGACCTGTGGAGTCGTGGTGTGCCCTCCAAGTCAAAGGCGGACGAGATATCTTTCCCTCTTGTTGTAATCTATCTTCAGTAACCCTAGCCCTATCGGTGTCTATATAAACCAAGGGTTGTATTCACTAGGGTTAGAGCTATATTCATCACCTCGTAGCCTAAGGTTTAGCTCGTGCTGATCTCGAGGTAGATCTACTTTGTTAACTTCATCGTACACTCAATAAACTCAAGCAGGACGTTGGGTTTTACCTCTTCGAGAGGGCCCGAACCTGGGTAAACACAGTGTTCGTCGTTCCCTGTTATCCATAGATCCTAGATCCACAGCTCGGGACCCCCTACCTAGAGGTCTAGGTTTTGACACTGACATTGGTTCTTTCATTGAGAGTTCCGCTGCGGGATCACCCAAAGGATTGATGGCTCGCCTGATCATAGGAGAAGGTCTCGGATCCGCAGACTTCTTTGTCCCCGGCCAGCTCTTCGCGTTCGGCAGCATCGTGCTACATGCCGACCCAACTGGTCATCTAGATCAGATCAATAATTTTGCTCCCGAACACCGGATTCGATTCAGTAACTTGGAATACGTTGCGGACAGACGGGGCGATCTAGTCCTGACCGGATTGACTACCTCCCCTCCCGCACCCTCGCGGGCATCGGCATGCCCACCTTGGAGTCCTCCAATCCGATCTACGGATCGACCCTCGCCCTCCGGACGGCGTCGAGCCAGGAGGGACCCACTCCAAGCGAGGACCAAACTCCATCTTCGGCTGGATCCATCATGCCTACGGAGGTCCTACCCTCAACCTTCGAGGCAGGATCTGGAGGCAGAAGCCAAGAGTCAACCTCGGCTGAACTATTCCTCTACAATGCTCACCCAGCCCTGAGCCCCCATGATGAAGTGGGGGCCAATGGCCAGGAATTACCCCTGGCCCGAAGTAACTCCAGCCCGCATGGAATCCACATGCAGCGACCAAGATCCGTCCCTGATTTCCGATGACTGTGCGGACCCCTTTGAGGAACCGATTCCTTACCCTGAGCCTAGCTTGGCCTGTAAAAATCAAGGACCAGCGGGGTCATTGACGGGCCCCGTTACAAGGGAACCTGCCCCAGAGCCCTCAAGCTCGGCGACCCTCGCTATGATAAACGAGGCATTGGACCAAATTCAGAAAATGACTATCCAGGAGAACCTCTCTCCCGCGCATGATCACCAGCCCACCGAGGCACACTATAGGGAATTTTGCGTCCCACCCAGGACCCACTTGGTAGCCACTATCGATGATTTAACCGATATGCTGGACTATAATTCTGAAAACTCCGGATGCATGGATGACGATGGCGGAGCGACGGCTGACACCGATGTCGCTCCCCCCGTCACTGGCCGCTGGACAGCCACGTCCACCTACGATATTTACATGGTGGACACCCACAAAGATGGAGACGACACTCCCAATCAAGACAGAGGCAAGCCCATAGACGAGCCACCCAAACGTCGAAAACAACGCCGCCGGTCAAAGCCTCGCCGAAGCCATGCGAGTAACGCAGACTCGGCAGAGAACGACACTGAGAATAATACGGACGACCCCACCGGAGGCGCAACCAACGAACATCATCAAGATGACCCTGCGGAGCAGGAGGACCCACTCAACCCAGAAAACCCAGAAGACTCCAAAGACAACAACTACCTCCCACTGTCCGAAGAGGAGCCTAGCCTCGGGGAGGGCGATTTTATCGTCCCCGAAGACCTGCTGGAGCAGGAAAGGTTCAAGTGGACGCTTCTAGCCACTGCCCGCAGCCTGAAGAAGCAAAAGTGCAAAATCAACACCGAGCAGGACACCCTCAATGAGCGATGGACTAAAGTCCTAGCCATCAAAGAGGGATACGGCCACGAACGGCAAGTCAAGAGCTATCCTAAGCGGAGATTGCCACCACAATTCGACGATGAGGCCTTAGAGCCAACACGTCCAACATACACATGAGCCGAATAGCCGGACCACCCCCCTAGAGGATGGGACACAGACGCTGACGAGGCCGAACACCCAGCCGCCCCACCTCACCGTTATGACAAGGATCAAGTGCGGCCCACTTACGAACACGACCTTTGCCATGACCTAGACGCCCGGGGAGGTCGCATCAGGTCCATTTACAGACCCAGAGAAGACTCACCCACTTACCGGGAAGCATACTATGATCGGGTAAACCGAAACGACAGAATCCGGGAGCAACAGCAAATTCGGAGGGCCTATGACCTCCAAAGCGACGTAGCCCGAGTCCCGGGCGCCGCACACCCCTTGTGCTTCACAGAGAGGGTAATGCAACATCAATTTTCCGGATGGTTTCAAGCCTATAAACATCGAATCATACGACAAAACCATGGATCCATCTGTATGGATAGAGGATTTTCTCCTCCTCATACACATGGCACGAGGGGATGACCTCCACGCCATTAAATATTTGCTGCTAAACCTCAAAGGCCCAGCTCGGCACTGGTTGAATAGCGTCCCCGCAGACTCTATAGGTTGTTGGAAGAGCTTGAGGACGCTTTTCGAGCAAACTTCAGGGCACCTATGTCCGGCCTCCAGATGCTGACGACCTAAGTCGCAATACGCAGCAACCCGGAGAATCTGCCCGATAGTTCTGGAACCGATTCCTTACCAAGCACTGGTGCGCGTCGGTCCTAAACAAACGGTTTTTAACCCCTTTTCGCGACGGCATTTGGAACCATCGCCAAGTGAGTGTGTGTGATAGGGTGTCCTTCCCACACGACCTAGAAACCATCGGGGATATGCAGCAGTGATCCAGAGGCCTTCCAAAATGTAATCGTGTGCGATGTAGCACACACTAAATACTTTCGCACGTCTGGTATTGGTGATTAAGCATTTCTAATGACACAGTGAAACCATACGGTCTGTCGTAACGAACCGTTTGGGAAACAGTATGTAAGGTACATGGGCCAACATATGAACTGCGTGCGATTTGTACCCCATCGCACACGAGTTTTCTGCGCAACCCGTCTGCCATGATAGACTCCATCGCACGCGTTTTCTAACAATTACCGTTTGCGATAATGTTCTATCACAAACGGTTTAGGAGCCCCTTCACACACATACAAGTGCTAAAGACCGTTTGTGATTTGTTGGGTATCACCGACGGTTGCCGCAAGAGTGACGTGTGCTTTTCGTTTGGGATCCCACACGTTTCATGAAAAAATTACGACTAGGATTGTATTTTACATTGGGCATGGTTTACTCCCAGTTCTCGTGTGCGATAACGCGTAATCACAAACGGTTCCGGAGAACCTACGCAACCGTAGTAGCGCTGCAAATCGTTCATGATCTGTTGTGTATCACGGATGGTTCCGCTACGATTGACGTATGCTTTCCGATGTGGATCGCACACACTCATTTAGTTGAACCGTGTGCGGAGCAATTGCCAGGTTAAAACAAAAATATCCCATTTTGAATCGGTACGCAAAAATAAAATTCGCCACAATATTCAATTGAACAAATAAACAAAAATATCCCATTTTGAATCGGCACGCAAAAAGCAAATTCACCACAATATTCAATAGAACAAATAGTGTCCACAGGAAGAACATTCATCAGATTTCGCAACAATTGCAATTGAACATATGGTAGCTAAATTCCAATGATTTGTCCACACATATATGCATTACATAATTAATCATAGTGTACGAAATGCGAAGACCTCAACAGATGGAAAACAATGGATCCATTCGTTATATGTTTAGCGGCTAACTCTTACTCAATGTTTCAGGAGAACACATGCTGAAATCTTCATTATCACCAGTGGGATTGATGTAGTGATCCAGGAAGAAGTCGCTGATAAATCTCCGAACCATTAGCAATCCACCAGCCGGGAGCGGTTCAGGGGTCCTCGGTTTTAAGATGAGCTGCAGTATTTTTAAGATCAGAATGTGCCATATGAGTGGAGTAGAAGATATTAATTAAGATAGACTTACTGGTACTAATTCGTGAGGATCGTCACAACTATCAACAGATTTGCAGATGGAGATCATGTGTCTGCAAACATAGTATCCACAAAGGTTGGTCCCTGCTTCTTGCTGAGGACACTGTTTTTTTTTACAAAATTAGTCATGTATTTGTCATGTTAGGAACAACCTAACCGGTGTTAGATGTATTATTTTTTCTTTGGACAAAATAGAAAGAGGTTTATTTAGAAGCTTGAACATTTGGCTAGCTTAAGGAAATGTATTTGCAGACTGTTGGATAAATTTGCCGAAAATAACGGATTTCGGTGTGTTACTGGAGAAACGATCTCGTGCTGCACGGGTTGTTCCGTCTTGAATAGGTTCCCTGGTTTAGTTTTCCACAATGTGAGCACACTGCAAATGATGATGAATTTTGGCAACATCAATTATTGAACCAGATATGAATGCAAATTAATTTCAACATCATAGAATTCAATACCTATCCAAGAATTGCTGAACATGTGTCAGATCCTGAGCGTTTGTTGACTCTCTGAGAGAATCGATGTAGTAAACTGTGTTCTTGTTTGGAACAATGAATACCAATATCCAGTGATTGCTACATATTAAGAAAGCCATGAACTTACGAATGATGTCGAAATCTGAAAGACAATCAGTGTATGCATGGTTGTTTACTTGACTTACCGTTCATGATATGACCAGAGAAATGATTCTGCATGGGACGTGTTTTTGAAGATACGGAAGACCGTGTTAACGGCCCAGTCCCGTCGGTCCTTACCATCTAATGTTTTGCCATTTGCTAATGCAGGATCTATGAAATAAATGCAGTTAGCTGTCTATCATTTACAACTTTGTATGGAGAAGTTGATCAGAGTTTGTTAAGTACTTACAAAATCAGGCATCTAACAAGAGTGGCATTGAGCACGTTGTAGTTGAAGAAGAGATGTAAGTCCTCAAAACTCACATTGATGGAACCAGCATCGTGTCGGAAATGATCTCTATTGTAGTGGACTAGCAAAGCATGATGACCTGCTGACATTTGATCCATGCAATATTCATGTAACTCGCAGCAACTGGAGCTGCACTCACCAAAGTATTCACCAACAAGAAATGGCTGGCCATGGACGTAATTGCGTGCTTCAAGTACGTCTGCTTTTCTTTTAGCAAGCAACAATTCTACTTCTTCATCACCCATGGCGTCAGAAATAATATTACTCCCCGATTCAAACAAGCTGTTGTTAATTTGGTTCTGGGCGATGAGTGCTTTACGTAAGAGGCAATCGTTCTCTTTCCTCTTCACTTTCCCGCTGTGCTTCCTCGTGGTCGTGGGTGTAGCCTTTTTGGCCACTTCCTTCTTGGTACTTGAAGCATTTCTGGCAGAACGTCTGGTTGCCTGCAAGGTAGACTGCCGAGCAGACGGTGAAGCCTGGACGGACTTCTTAGCAGATGGTTTATCTATGCCGGACCGCTGAGCTGGCGGTGCTGCTGTGACGGACTGCTGGGCTATAGGAGCAGAGGCATCAGACTGCTGACCATGCGTTGAAGCTATGTCGGGTTTCTGCGCAGGTGGTGCCAACTTGTCGGTGTGCTGAGGAGGCCGTGCCAACGCGTTGGTTTGCTGAGCAGGAAGTGTTGACGCATTGGTATGCTGATCACGCGCCTGCGGACCAACGGACTGATGAGCAGTCAGTTCTGGACCTACAGACTGCTTAGCGGGCGGTTCCGAAGCATCAGACTACTTAGCAGTCTGTTCCACCAGGTTGGTCTGCTGAGCATGTGCTGCAGCTGGGTCTCCCCCCGCTGCTTCAGCGGCCGGCATATGAACTGGTGGTGCGTCATCAGCAGTTGTAGGCCTTGCCACTGGCTGCTTTGGGGCAGAGGATGACATGGCCTGTACGTCACAAAGTCAGTCCGGCTGATCACAGGTTGATGCATCAGCCCGCAAGAGCTGCTGTGGCAAGGAGAGCATCACCGGTTGAGGGGCGACAGTGGTTGCTCTTGGCGAAGCTTCAGGAATCTCATCAATGAACTATATTTCCTTTCGTGGCCACTGGATGTGATGTAAGAGTGTTTCTCCCAAGGTCCTTTGCTCATTGAAGTCTCCTAGGACATTCTGCAGGGCAAATTCATTGAATCCAGGCTTTACTTCAGTCACGTAGCACTTTACACAGCCCGGCTTCAATGGCACATTGTCCAAGAAGAGCCATCTTCCAAGAAGGGTGGGCAAACCCAGGCTGTTGCACATTTTAATGTACCTTCATAATATGTAAGCACGCCCTGCAGCCTGTCTTTCATTCCAGATAGATCAGATATAGCATCATCACGAGCAGCTGCAGTCTTAATGTCGCTGGAGTCAGCTGATGCACAACTACTCTTGTGCAGTGTTGTCGCGCAATAAGCAGCATCATCCATGGCCGCCTCCCCTCCCATCTGCTGGCTATCTGTCAGTGTTAGAGTCTTCTACATCATCATTGACTCCTCAACATCCTTTCGAACAGTTGGATAAATCTCCTTCTTCAACTTATCAAACAATGCATTTTGCTTCATTTCACTCCTCGCTTTTTTCATGCTGAGCCTCTCTTCTTTGCTGAGTGTGAAAGCCCTCTTGTGCGGGACATTAACACCTATACCCCTTGCACGGCCAGGGGGCTCTTTTGTGTCCAGAGCAATGGACAGAATGTCACATGGCCCTGAGTTCCTGCAGAACCTTCCAGGGATCTTGGAATCCTCTACCATCACTTCATACAGTTTGGCATCACGTGCGTTTTCAAAGTAATAAGTTTCGTCATCACGCCTCTTTGCACGTGCTCGCAAGTAGTCTCTCGCGCGTTCGCCCATGATTTCACTAAAGGCCGGTTTCCCACCCACCGCTACTACTTCTTTGTCCTCCTGTTCCCATATCAGTTTCATGTCGTAGTATCCTGCCACACCCATACGGTGGGGGTGTATGTTCCTCTTCTGAAGTTCCGATTGCTTGAAACTCTTCTCAGCAAACTCTGGAGTTACCCTGACCCTTTTGAATTCTACCCAGTCTGCCTTTGTAATTTGGGGGTATGCGGGGATTGGGTCCTTGCCTTCACTCAAGTACTGCTTGTACATCACGTGGTTCTAGTTTCTCCAAGCATCCCTAGCCTTCTTGAGTGCAGCGTGTTCCACCTGCATTTTCCACTGCTCTGGAACGTTGAAGTGATCCATGATCTCCCGGACTATCCTTCGCCGTGTTTCTGTGTCAGCCTTCCGAAACCCCGGCAGATTAATGTTTGAGCCTTGCCCTGCCAACAAATCCACACACACTCCTGAACCTCATGCGTGCTTTATCTGGTTTAGTTGGAGCCCAGGACTTTAAATCAATCTCGGTTACTTCATATACACCTTTAGGCTGGTGTGTGGGCTTCCTTGGAGCGTTCCTCCGTGTCCTGACCGAAAGGGTAATTTCTGCAGCTCTATCCCGTTCAAGACTACTTGATCCCTCACAATCTGCTGAAGACCTAGGGTTGTCCGAATCAGATGAAGATACATGGCCTGAATGAGTGCTGTCGCTACTACTTGGCATCTACAGAGAACACATGCGAAACTCAGGAAAGGAGGATAAGCATAAAACTAACAACTTGGTATCAAGCTTTCCAAACATGCCATGCAATAATTTAGAAAATGTACGGCTAATTTGTTAAGTTTGTGTGACTCGGGCGCCCGCGATCTGTAAATAGCCAGTAACTTATTGGAACAAATATAGCTTATATGTAGTAAGGAAGGTAGATAATGAACATATATACGCTCTCTGTTATTTTATAGCCAATTTGGGAACATACGGAACGAAATTGGAAGAGGGATTGCGAGGAAATATGCCTCACCACGATGGAGAGCAGTAACTAACAGGCTTCTTAATGCAAACCTGGCCGGACCACAGGAGAGGTGAGGGTTACTGCATTGATATGCTCGTGGGTGGCTGGCGAGCAAAGGAAGACGACGAGGAGTGGGCCGCCGCGTGCTGGGAACGGCAGTGGAGGTAGGATTGACGCCGAAGAGCGGGTACACGGCCGGGGTGAGCACAGCGGCGCCGGAGAGGGTTCTGCTGTGGATCTGGAGGGAGGGGGGAGCTGGCGAAGTAGATTGGGTGGACTAGTTGAGTGAAACGCGGGCGGACGGTGGGGGGGTGTTGGGGACTCTGGGTGTTGGCGGCCTAGGTGAAAAGAGTGAAAAATCTCCCCGGCCGCCGCGCGCGCGGAAAGGCCTATGCAAACGGTTGCCTCTAAGCGCTCGTGTGCACAAACAGAATAATTTCGTTTGAAATGAAGACATGAGTTCATCGTTTTGCCTCTAAATTTTTCCCACGTAAACCAATCACAATTTTACCACGGGTTTGATTTGTTGGCGCATTCAGGTCTCGTGTGCTATATGTAAGACATTTTTTGGTATTTATCATGCATGTTGGCATATAAATCAATTCCTAGCCGGACTACATTTCCTGTCGAAAGGGATGAGGATTGCCGTTCGATCTGGGAGCATCCAACGGTGCAGATGTACGATCCGTGGGGTTTGGGTTCTGGCCAATCAGGACGTACGACTCAGAGCGCGTGCACAGCAAGGGGGGGGGCATCGGCCATGGTTTGGTAGGCACACGGCTTTCGTGTGTGAACCGTGTGATATTTGAAAACATTTTTTTGGGAGGGGCTATTTGAAAACATGTACATGTGTTGTCGAAAGATGAAGATCGCCATTCGATCAAGGAGAATCCAACGGTGCAGACGTACGATCCGTGGGTTTGGGTTTTGGCCAATCAGAGAGCACGACTCAGATCGCGCGCATGGCAGAGGGGTGGGGGGGGTGCATCGGCCACAGCTTAGTGGACACACGGCTTTCGTGAGTGAACCGTGTGCTCTTTGAAAACATTTACATTACCTAACATCATATTTTTGTTTGAATGAAAACATGAGTTCATCGTTTCGCCTCCAATTTTTTTCCATGTTAAGAAATCACGAGTATAGTGGAGAGTGTCATATACTAGTATCATGAATATACAGTATATATGATACTAGTGTATGATACTACCTTTAATTAATTATAGCACATAGTATAATACATAGAGTATAGTATCATATATAGATCATATTTATTGCCATGCATGACACAAATTAGCATCGCATTTAACATGATACGGTATCTACCTATATGTTACTCTAACCCTCTTTATATATATTTAATTCTTTGCCACATCAGCATACTTGCTATTTCCGAGTGCATGACATCGTCGGCTATGATACCACCACAATGGCCAGCCTTATATAGTGGGGAGTATCATATACTATATATATAGTATCATGCATATGATACTACGTACGTACCTTCATAGTGCATATATAGTATCATAGAGTAGTACTAGCTCCCTCTGTAAACTAATATAAGAGCGTTTGGATTACTAAAACCTAAACGCTCTTATATTTGTTTACGGAGGGAGTATATATCATAGATGACCGTATTTATGGCCATGCATGAGTGAAAGTAGTATAGCATTTATTATATATATATATATATGTTACGGTATCTACATCTGTTACCGCTTCTTTGCCACATCATCATATTTTCTATTCCCGAGTACATGATACCGGCTATGATACCCCCACTATGGCCACCCTAATAAGGCTGGTCGTAATATGGGAGTATCAAGTGGTATGATGCTTGCCAACTGGACTTTTTGGATGATGTGGCACACAGTTAAATGATGAAAGAGAGGGTTTGGCATCATATGATGATACTGTATCATATTAAACGTTGTACTACTTTGTGTCATGCATGGCAATTAATAAGGAACCGAAGATACTAACTTATGATACTATGCATGCGTGCATTACGGAGGTATTGCCGATCATATACTAGTATCATGCATATATACTCCCTCCTTTCCGGTTTATAGGCTTATCTCAAAATTTTAGTTTTTCCATTTTATAAGGCTCAATTTGGTTGTTCCCCATCACATGTCCAGATTCCAAGATGCATTAAATCATTGCATGCAAGTATTAAGAGAAAGTTGACCAATGCATGTACTTTATATATGCATGCATGTATTGCAATTAATACATTGGAAAACATTTTTGAGGAAAACAAAATCATTAATTGGGTGTTTTTGCAAACTACAAAAAGTATGCCACCATCAACCTTGGTTGGTAAGATTTTTGAATTGAGCCCTATAAGACTAGCCACAATGGGTAGTAACATTGAGTAGTAACATGCCCATGTTACTACTCTATGTTACTACCTCTACAGTGGGGAGTAACATATGTGTGGTAAGTGAAACTGGCACCTCAAGTCACTCAGAGCCGTGGCTCCTTTTGGTGGCGTGATGTCATGCGTTTATATAACAACTCCTGCAAGTTATCTGTTCCACAAGTGCATGCAGGCAACACGGTGATCTTTTGGCTTGATCGATGGCAGCTGGGTAATCCTGTTGTCTTATTGCATGAGCGCTTCCCACAGCTTCATTCATTTGTGATTGATGATGCAATCACTCTCAAAGAATTTATGGAGCGGCTTGATGCCTTTGATCACTTCCATCTGCCTCTGTCGCCGGAGGCTTATATTGAGTTCACCCAGCTCCAGTCTCTGCTGCCTCTGATCAACCTGGATGAGGAGAGGAAGGACATCTGGAAATGGCCATCTAAATCTGGGGATTTTAAGTCAAAGATTTACTATGAGTCTTGCTTCTCTCACCTGGTGGTTGATCCCATTTTCAAATGGATTTGGAAGTGTGCATGCACGCTCAAGTTCAAGGTGTTTGGTTGGCTTCTCTTAATGGACCGTTTGAATACTAGGGATATGATGCAGCGCCGACACTGGATCATTCAGGATGACACATGTATTCTATGCCACTGTGCTCCTCATGAAGATCGGGCACATCTCTTCTTTGCTTGCAACTTCAGTCAAAGGGTTTGGAACTACCTTGGGATTTCTTGGACTGTTCAGCCGAACCAGACTACATATGAGATGGCTCTATCAGCAAGGAAGGATTTTGGTCTTCCTTTTTTCACAGAGGTTGTCTTCGATGCTACATGGAATATTTGGACACAAAGGAATGGGAAGATCTTCAGAAATGAGCAGCCTTCCTTTAGATCTTGGAGGAGGAACTTTATACATGACATTTCTCGTTTGTCTCATAGAATTAGATGTAAATATAAAGATAGCTTAATCTCCTGGATAGCCACCCTTTCTTAGACCTCTTTGTAAGTATTTCCTTTTCTTTTGCTTGTAAATTTGTAATTTCGTAACTTCTCTATTTCTTTATCAATAAAGAGCTGTCAGGCTGTTGCCTTGCAGTATATAGTCGAAAAAAACATATGTGTGGTAACATGCAACACTTCATTTATTAGGCTATAGACTCATCTTGCCTTGATATGTGTGACGTTACTCATACTAGTAGTAACTAGCTATGTTACCACATGTCTCTCTTTCTTTATTTATTTCTTGCCACATCATCTATTTTATCTAGATATGTGTGATGCTACTACCTATGTTACTCCCAATGTGGGTAGTCTAAGGCTGGTTGTAAATGGGGAGTATCATATACTAGTATCATGCATATGATAGTGTAGGATACTACTTCCGTAATGCATACAGTATCATAAGTGTTGGAAATATGCCCTAGAGGCAATAATAGAATGGTTATTATTATATTTCCTTTTTCATGATAATTGTCTATTGTTCATGCTATAGTTGTGTTATCCGGAAATCATAATACATGTGTGAATACATAGACCACAACATGTCCCTAGTGAGCCTCTAGTTGACTAGCTCGTTGATCAATAGATGGTTACGGTTTCCTGACCATGGACATTGGATGTCGTTGATAACGGGATCACATCATTAGGAGAATGATGTGATGGACAAGACCCAATCCTAAGCATAGCACAAGATCATGTAGTTCGTCTGCTAAAGCTTTTCTAATGTCAAGTATCATTTCCTTAGACCATGAGATTGTGCAACTCCCGGATACCGTAGGAATGCTTTGGGTGTGCCAAACGTCACAACGTAACTGGGTGGCTATAAAGGCACACTACGGGTATCTCCGAAAGGGTCTGTTGGGTTGGCACGAATCGAGACTGGGATTTGTCACTCCGTGTGACGGAGAGGTATCTCTGGGCCCACTCGGTAGGACATCATCATAATGAGCTCAATGTGACCAAGGAGTTGATCACGGGGTGATGTGTTACGAATGAGTAAAGAGATTTGCCGGTAACGAGATTGAACAAGATATAGGGATACCGACGACCAAATCTCGGGCAAGTATCATACTGGTAGACAAAGGGAATTGTATACGGGATTGATTGAATCCCCGACATCGTGGTTCATCCGATCAGATCATCGTGGAACATGTGGGAGCCAACATGGGTATCCAGATCCCGCTGTTGGTTATTGACCAGAGAGATGTCTCGGTCATGTCTACATGCCTCCCGAACCCGTCGGGTCTACACACTTAAGGTTCAGTGACACTAGAGTTGTTATGGGAAATAGTATGTGGTTACCGAATTTTGTTTGGAGTCCTGGATGAGATCTCGGACGTCACGAGGAGTTCCGGAATGGTCCAGAGGTGAAGATATATATATGGGAAGTCATCATGCATACGGTCACCGGAAGTGTTCGGGGGTTTGCCGGTATTGTACCGGGACCACCGAAGGGGTTCCGGGGGTCCACCGGGAGGGTCCACCTGCCCCGGAGGGCCCTATGGGCTGTATGTGGAAGGGAACTAGCCCCTAAGTGGGCTGGGCGCCATCCCCCTAGGGCCCATGCGCCTAGGGTTGGGGGAACCCTAAAGGGGCGCCCCCTTGGCTTGGGGGGCAAGCCCCCTCCCCTTGGTCGCCGCCCCCTCTAGATCTCAATTAGAGGGGCCGACCCCCTTCCCCCTTCGCCCTATAAATAGAGGGGGGGGAGGGAGGGCAGCAGCACCTCATCCAAGGCGCAGCCCTCCCCCTCTCCAACACCCCTCCTCCTGCGTTGAGCTTGGCGAAGCCCTGCCGGAGAACTGGTAGCTCCTCCACCACACCGTCGTGCTGCCGGAGTTCTTCCCCAACTTCTCCTTCGCCCTTGCTGGATCAAGAAGGAGGAGACGTCCCCGTGCTGTACGTGTGTTGAACGCGGAGGCGCCGTTGTTCGGCGCTTAGATCGGAATCGACTGCGATCTGAATCGCTGCGTGTACGACTCCACCAACCGCGTTCTTTGTAACGCTTCTGCATCGCGATCTTCAAGGGTATGAAGATGTAGTCCCCTCTCTCTCGTTGCTAGTCTCTCCATAGATTGATCTTGCTGATGCGTAGAATTTTTTGATTTCTGCAATGATCCCCAACAGTGGCATCATGAGCTAGGTCTATGCGTAGTTTCTATGCTCGAGTAGAACACAAGTTGTTGTGGGCGTCGATTTTGTCAATTTACTTGCCGTTACTAGTCTTATCTTGATTCGGCGGCATCGTGGGATGAAGCGGCCCGGACCGACCTTACACATACGCTTACGTGAGACAGGTTCCACCGACTGACATGCACTAGTTGCATAAGGTGGCTAGTGGGTGTCTGTTTCTCCCACTTTAGTCGGATCGGATCCGATGAAAAGGGTCCTTATGAAGGGTAAATAGAAATTGGCATATCACGTTGTTGTTTTGGCGTAGGTAAGAAACATTCTTGCTAGAAACCCATAGCAGCCACGTAAAAACTTGCAACAACAATTAGAGGACGTCTAACTTGTTCTTGCAGCATATGCCGTGTGATGTGATATGGCCAAAAGGATGTGATGAATGATATATGTGATGTATGAGATTGATCATGTTCTTGTAATAGGAATCACGACTTGCATGTCGATGAGTATGACAACCGGCAGGAGCCATAGGAGTTGTCTTAATTTATTGTATGACCTGCGTGTCAATGAAAACACCATGTAATTACTTTACTTTATTGCTAACCATTAGCCATAGTAGTAGAAGTAATAGTTGATGAGACAACTTCATGAAGACACGATGATGGAGATCATGGTGTCATGCCGGTGACGATGATGATCATGGCGCCCCGAAGATGGAGATCAAAAGGTTTAAAATGATATTGGCCATATCATGTCACTATTTGATTGCATGTGATGTTTATCATGTTCTTACGTCTTATTTGCTTAGAACGACGGTAGCTTAAATAAGATGACCCCTCGCTAAAATTTCAAGAAAGTGTTCCCCCTAACTATGCACCGTTGTGAAGGTTCGTTGTTTCGAAGCACCACTTGATGATCGGGTGTGATAGATTCTAACGTTCGAATACAACGGGTGTAAGCCAGATTTACACATGCAAAACACTTAGGTTGACTTGTCGAGCCTAGCATGTACAGACATGGCCTCGGAACACGAGAGACCGAAAGGTCGAACATGAGTCGTATAGTAGATACGATCAACATGGAGATGTTCACCGTTGATGACTAGTCCGTCTCACGTGATGATCGGACACGGCCTAGTCGATTCGGATCATGTATCACCTAGATGACTAGAGGGATGTCTATCTGACTGGGAGTTCATTAAATAATTCGATTAGATGAACTCAACTATCATGAACTTAGTCGAAATATCTTTACAATACGTCTTGTAGATCAAATGGCCCACGCTAATGTTGCCCTCAACTTCAACGCGTTCCTAGAGAAAACCAAGTTGAAAGACGATGGTAGCAACTATACGGACTGGGTCCGTAACTTGAGGATCATCCATATAGCTGCCAAGAAAAGCATATGTTCTAGAAGCACCGCTAGGTGAAGCACCCATTTTTCCAGCAACTCAAGACGTTATGAACGCCTGGCAGTCGCGTAGTGATGATTACTCCCTGGTTTAGTGCGGCATGCTTTACAGCTTAGAACCGGGGCTCCAAAAGCGTTTTGAGCAGCACGGAGCATATGAGATGTTCCAAGAGCTGAAAATGGTTTTCCAAGCTCATGCCCGGGTCGAGAGATATGAAGTCTCGGACAAGTTCTACAGTTGTAAGATGGAGGAAAACAGTTCTGTCAGCGAGCATATACTCAAAATGTCTGGGTTGCACAACCGCTTGTCTCAGCTGGGAGTTAATCTCCCGGATGACTCGGTCATTGACAGGATCCTCCAGTCGCTTCCACCTAGCTACAAGAGCTTTGTGATGAACTACAATATGCAAGGGATGGAGAAGTCCATTCCTGAGTTATATTCAATGCTGAAATCAGCGGAGGTGGAGATCAAAAAGGAACATCAAGTGTTGATGGTGAATAAGACCACTAGTTTCAAGAAGGGCAAGGGTAAGAAGAACTTCAAGAAGGATGGCAAGCACTACAAAAAAAAGACACATCCGTGACATTTTGGGCCGAACGAATTTTTTTTCTGTCATACATATGACACTTCTATGACGATAATTGTGACAAAACCCGGTATCATCATAGATGTGGTGGGCTCCTACTTCTATTACAAAAAATCATGACAGAAAATGGGCTTCTCGTCCTGGGCGGGCCGGAGACGCAGCTGCATGACATTCTTTGGGCCGTCCATGACGGAAAAAACCGTGGTAGAAGCGAGGGGGAGGAAAATTTCGGGGAGTTCCCGGTTACGGTGGGAGGTCGGGGGCCGAGCGATGCGCATTTCTCTCGTACACGTACGCGCGTGTGTGCGAGGCGTTAGCTCTAACTAAACCCGAGCGAGGCATTGGGCTCTAACTGAACCCGAGCGATTGCACTGCAGGCTACGCGTTACTGAACCCGAGCGATCGATACTAAACCCGATCGAGTGATTCCTTCGCTACTGCTGCTAACTGAAGCTGATCGATGCTGCCTCTGGATGAACAATGAGCGTTGCTGGGGGGGTTTGGATGAACAGTTCCCGGTGGGGGTGGATGAACAGGACCCCGTGGTGTTGCCTCTGGATGAACAGGACCCCGATCGATCGAGCCGGTTGGGGCTGGATGAACAGGACCCCGTGGAGGCCAGGATGAACAGGACCACCCCGTGGAGGGCAGAATGAACAGTAGACGGTGGAGGGCTAGATGAACAGTAGCCCGTGGAGGGGTGGTTGAACAGGAGCCCGTGGAGAGGGCTGGTTGAACAGTAGCCGGTGGAGTACCGCGTGGTGGAGGCTGGATGAATAGGAGCCCGTGGATGAACAGTCGCAGGTGGAGGCTGGAGGAGGTCGACGGTGGAGATGAACAGTAGCCCGTGGAGGCTGGAGGGGGTCGACGGTGGAGATGAACAGTATCCCGTGGAATCCCGTTTTGCGGTACGCACACCCCTCCCGATGAACAGGACCCCCGTTTCGACCATAGCGCTCCAACACAAGTCCGTTTCCTCCATTTTGCGGTATGCCACACCCCTCCCGATCAACAGGACCCCCGTTTCGACCGTAGGAGGTCCGTTTCCTCCGTTTTGCGGTACGCCAGACCCCTCCCGATGAACATGATCCCGTTTCAAACGTGGCCGGTCGAACACAAGGCCGTTTCCTCCGTTCTGCGGTACGACATGCCTCGTTTCCATCGGCTGTTCCGTCCAAGCCCTCCCGATGAACACGACGACGCATTCCGTTCCGACCCAGCCGGTTGGCTCCCCATGAACACGACGACGACGCTGTTTCTCCGTTCCGACCCAGCCATGTACACGAGCCCTGGACGTACGTATGTGCGAGTAGGCATTCAAGACCCTGCCCGTATATACGTACGTGGCCGTATTTTCTTTCTTGCACACTGGCCACTGTACGTACGTGTACATGCTACGTGCGCGCCTCTACTACGACACGTCCGCGCCTCTACATCGACCAGTATGTACGTACACGTTCGCGGCCAGAATGACAATGCTACGTACGCTTCGACCAGGTGGGTCCCGCCTGTCAGGCACTTCCTTGCCTGCGAAGATGTAGCTGGTGGGTCCCAGCAGTCAGGGGGGTGAATCATTTTTTTGCCCGGACGCACTTCCTTGCGTGCGAAGATGTAGCTGGTGGGTCCCCGCAGTCAGGGGGAAACATTTTTTTCGCGAAATACGGTGGCCTGTCCGGTGGGTCCCCGCTGTCAGGTGGAGGAATAATTATTTTGCGCGTAATAAGGAGGCACTTCCTTGCTGCGGCTGTGGACCCAGCTGTCAGCCTCTCCATGTACAGTCCACGTCCGATGGAAGTCGTTCCTTGATCACGTTGACCACGCCGCGCCGAGAACACCAGGGCGGTGGACGACGGCGAGGCCTAGGAAGGGGACGACGGGGAGCCGGGGAAGACGCGGCAGTGGAAGCCCGGGCGGAGAGGAGTACGAGGGTTCACTGGTTCGGCTACGGTGTGAGGCTGCCGTCGCCGCAGGGCCTGGCCAGTGGTGGGAATAGTAGGGGGCGGTGAGGCCTCCGCGGCAGCACAGCCGGCCACGGGAGGCAGGAGCATGCGAGACGACCGGCGCTGCTTTGGGCGGCTGGAGCAAGAAGACCAGAGGTCGAAGAAGCACTACGGCCGTTGGATGGACATCGTACGGTCACTAGAGCTAGAATCGTGCATGTTGACTAAGTTGACAAAGCCCTCCGTCCCCGTCAACTTAGTAGGCCCACAAGTCAGCCTGCCACTATACTGGGTCCCAGCTAATAGGGGGAGTATTCATTTTTTTTGTGCGTAATAAGGAGGCACTTCCTTGCGTGCGAAGATATAGCTGGTGGGTCCGAGCTGTCAGTGGCGGTAACGTTTTTTTCGCGAAATACAGAGGCCCTTTCGGTGGGTCCCTGATGTCAGGTGGAGGAATCATTATTTTGCGCGTAATAAGGAGGCATTTCCTTGCGTGCGGCCGTGGACCCAGCTGTCGGCCTCTCCACGTACAGTCCACTTCAGATGCATGTCGGTCGTTGACCACGTTGACCAGGCCGCGCCGAGAGCACCAGGGCGGTGGACGACGGCGAGGCCTAGGAAGGGAACGACACGGAGGCAGGGAAGACTCGGCAGTTGTTTCCCACGCGGAGGGGAGTACGACTGTACGAGGGTTTACTGGTTCGTCTGCCGTCGCCGGAGAATAACAGCAGGTGTGGGTGAGTAGAGGGATGGCTAGGCCAGCGATGGGAGTACGGTGGGGCGGTGAGGCCTGCGCGGCAGCAGAGCCGGCCGCGGGGAGGAGGGAGCAGGCAGTCCCGCCGGCGCTTGTTTGAGCGGCTGGAGCAGGAAGAGCAGAGATTGAAGAAGCACGACGGCCGTTGGATGGACATCCAACAGTCAGTGCTTGTGCGTCAACCTTTTTTTAGGAAAGCCTCAAATCTGTGGAAAACAGCATACAACCCATCTGCCATTATTTCTAATAATTTACAGCCCATTTGCTAATTATTAAGGTTTTTTTGGAGCCCATATTCTTTTTGTTAGCATTACAGGCCATATTGTGGCCACGGTTAAAAAATTATACGAAATTTTGCATATTTCGGTGCGGTCCGAACTGTTTTTAATCCCGAAATTTCGACTCACATTCAAACTGATTTTAAAAATAAATGTATATCAATATAAAATCCAACAAATTCTCCACGCATAAAAATTAATGTAATTTAAAATCTCGAAATGAAAAAAAAGATATTTGAAACTAATTGCCGGTTTGATGTGTTTTAAAAATGTATAGCCCATTTCTCATTACTGATGGGCCATTTTCTCGGCCAGCCGAATGAAAGCTCTCCTCGTCTTGAAAGATTTGCAGCCCAACAGGCCTGACAAAGCGACTTATGGGCTATGGCCGTGGACCCAACTGTCAGCCTCTCCACGTACAGTACTCTTCCGATGGAATGTCGTTGACCACGTTGACCACGCCGCGCCGAGAGCACCAAGGCGGTGGACGACGGCGAGGCCTAGGAAGGGGACGACGCGGAGCCGGGGAAGACGCGGCAGTGGATGCCCACGCGGAGAGGAGTACGAGGGTTCACTGGTTCGGCTGCGGTGTGAGGCTGCCGTCGCCGCAGGGCCTGGCTAGCGGTGGGAGTAGTAGGGGCGATGAGGCCTCAACGGCAGCTCAGCCGGCCACTAGTGGCAGGAGCAGGCGGTCCCCCGGCGCTGGTTTGGGCGGCTGGTGCAAGAAAAGCAGCGATTGAAGAAGCAGCAGGACCGTTCGATTCAAATCCAACGGTTACTGCTGCTAGAATCGTTTGTTGACTAAGTTGACAAGCCCTGCGTACGCGTCAACTTAGTAGGCCCACAGGTCAGCCTCCCAACCGGTGCGCCCCAGATGTCAGTGGGAGGAATCATTTTTTCGCGTAATAAGGAGGCAGTTGATTGCGTGCGGCCAGGCCAGCGGAGGGAGTAGGGTGGGCCGGGGAAGCCTGCGCGGCATCACAGCGGGCCACAAGAGGAGGGAGCAGGCAGTCCCGCCGGCGCTAGTTTAGGCGGCTGGAGCAGGAAGATCAGAGATTGAAGAAGCACGTCGGCCGTTGGATGGACATCCAACAGTCACTGCTGCTAGAATCGTGTGTTCACTGACAAAGCCTTGCGTAAACAAGTCAGCCTCGAAATCTGTGGCGTGTACAGCCCATTTGCTATTATTTTTATAATTTTTACTCATTTTCTAATTCATATGGAATTTATTGCAGCCCGTTTTCCATTTTTAGAATTGCTGGCCATTTTCTGGTCAGTACCAGGGTCAAAAAATTAACTAAATATGTGGGAAATTTTGAAAATTCGCAAATTTTTGCTGGGGAACGAAATATTCTTAATCCAAAAATTAATAGCCATACTAAAACAAATTTAAAAATAAATTAGTACTATGTCATGTTAAATCCAATGAAATACGTATAAGATATCAGTGAAGAACAAAAACAAAAAAAGAAACTTATATCCCATTTGCTATAAATTTTTTGGAATTTTCAACCCCTTTTGATATTACTTTTAACAGACATTGACCATACTCTTAAGCCAGGCCGGAATGCATCCCTCCTCGTCTTGAAAGATTTGCAGCCCAGTAATTCGGAGAAAACAAATAGGCCTAGCTTGGGTATTCTTCAAAAAGAAATACTGGGCTACCTATTTTCCCAAAGAACTGGTGCATGAGCATTTAGCTTTATTTATTTATTTACTTATTTATGTTTAGGGGACCATGAGCATGTACCTGGGCCGGATTCATGTGAGAGCCTCCCTTCCAGTTAATTATGGGCTTCTCTATTGGGCCTTCATCAGTGGGCTGCATGTTATCAACAAGTGGAAAATGTGTTCCGTACGAAAAATAGTATGCGCTACGTACGGTACGGGGCACTAAAGGATCGAACCATGCAACGACTTCCAAAACATTGTGTTTGTCGTTCTAACAACACATTTATTCAACCAACAGACGAAATATACTACTGATTGTACATTGAAAACAGCAGCAGCAGCAACCAGGGCTGGGGGTGCAACAGAAGCAGTAAGCAGGCCAGAAGAGTGAAGACGCAGCTCTCTCTTCCAAACCAAACATCAGCCATCATTACAAAAGGGCTACCAAAAAAGAACAAGTGTATGCATCAAACTAAATAAAGATCCTACTACACCAAGTGTACGCATCTAACTAACTGGCTCAGTTAGACGTTACTATTTATTAAGCTGTGGAGATTGGCTGACGGCTTGAACCAGATGGGTGCCTGACGGGGGAAACTCCAGCCAGCAGGTCGAAGTCTGATACTTGCGACCCTCTCTCCTACTTTGGGCTGCAGAGCGTGGCGGCACATATCAGGGTATGGTGCATGCAGAGACGCATGGTACGCTGTGTACACACAGTTTTGCCTGATGAACGAAACCGCGCTGCCATCATGATCCTTGCCGTCGGTTATCTCCTGGTTAATCGGATAATTCAGTCCGACAAACAGAGAGCGTGTACCAAGGCTACTTACCAGCCTCCAGTCAAAAATTCCTGAAGGCCCAGAGAAGCTGGGATCCTGCTCAAAGACCTTGCAGTGACTGTGATTGTATTCCGCGAAACAACACGTCCGGTACGTGCGAACGATCATCAATCTTTCGCCGTCGTCTGATCGAGCCAGGAACCACCTGCAACTGCCATGCCGCTTTTCTTTGAAAGGTTCTGGGATTAGGAAGGGTAGGGACACCAGGCGGCCTACAACATCATATCAAGTTGGAGTCAAATAAAAAAGGGCTCTTGATTTAGTCAATCTTAAGAACAACATGTTATGAGCATGAATATTTTTTCAGCAAATGTTGACAGTAATATAAGCAAGCCATCATGATATCATAGGAAAGTAACATACTGCTGTAACAGCCATTTGTAGCGATGACTGGAGTAGGCCAGCAATACGTCCAGCCATAGAAGGAGTCGACAGCGTAAATGAAGCCCTTGTGTTCAATGGCATCAGAGAACCATGGAGGATGTATGATCCTGCGATGGACGTGCAGATTTATCCACTTACCGCAGTGACCTGTCAGATAGGCGAGACCGCGGTTGAAGAACGCAATTAGCCTGAAGTCTTTATAATTCGCAGATCTTGTGGGCACTTGGCAGATTACAACCTTGAGCAAATCAAACTTGGTATCATGTTGGCTACTGTAAGATTCCGAGTATTCTGGGCCGCGGTGCCAAAGCAGTGCAGTGTTAATCGAAGGAAGGGGGATCAATCGCCGGGTGTAGACCTCCACGAGCATCCAGCTGCCGCGACCGTCGACGAGCACCATCCAAGACGTGTTCATGCCGACCCAGTACATACCGTTAATGTAGTTGAGGGTGACGGGGATCGGATCGCAGTCAAGGGGGTTGATGCTCGCCACCCTACGATCGTTATGCTGTGTGACACGCCGTTTCTGAAGATCAGGCGGCATCAGCAAGCAAGGAGCTGGCTTAAAAAGCTCCGGCCTAAGGGCTTTGAGTAAACGGTACAGCCCCGACGAGCACGCGGCGAGCGGCATGGTACTGAGATTGTCCACACGTGAAACAATGAGCTTGATTACCTCTGTGGGGAGCGAATTCCAGCCACTCTTTCGGCGGACGCTGCTCGGTTCTGCCATTGTTAGTGCTTGGGTTTCGGACGAGGGGGGAGGCGCCTTAGCGGGGATGGAAGAGCGGACAAAGATGGAGAAGCGAATATGTGCTGCGGGAAGTGGACAGGTGATGATGACTACAGCACGCCGCTTGACTTACGAGACACATACCAGAAGCGTAGGGTCATATCGAAGTCAGACAACTTGCTTGAGTGATCACAGTACTGGTACTCCCTACAGTACCTGCTACTGTGCCCTAACTTGCTTGAGTAGAGTAGTAGTGGAGTAGGACTCTGCTCTACTACTAGCACCGGAGGAGTAGTATGTTCTAATCTAAAATAGTTACAAACTTCAATGCCCGAGCGTGGAACGACTACGAACCGCCGTCGGTGCTAACTCCAATCCTGCAAGTCATGGATTTGTTTCTTTTTAACTTTCTGTACGAATCTGTAGCCAGCCTGCAAGTCATGTACACTGTACTGACAGTGGAACCCACAGAGTACTTAGAATACAAGATTAAGGATGCAATTAACTTTTTATAGAGGGAGAATCATACACGCAATTAACTCAAATGGATTGGACGTGACTCTATTATTCTCCAACGGCAACCGGCAAATTTCCTCCCGCGGGCCGGAGTAGGTTTCTCGGTTTGCATGCGGGTTTAACGGAGGGGTTTGATGGAGGCGAGGAGGCGTGTTCAGCCGGGCGTGCAGTGGACGGCGCAGTACTATTCGATTTGACAACTACAACTAGTATATTATAAAAAACAAAGAAGAGTAGTAGAGATAGAGATAAGAATAGAGACTAGGGAGGAGCACCATCTACTGCTTCGTGGGCTACTCCTGCGCTCCATTCGGCGGCCGCAACGTCCCCTACAGCCACTCCCTCCTGCGCTCCATTCGGCGGGCGCTGTTGAAATTTGGGGAGCGCACTCTCGCGACTGCTAGCAGCGACGACTTCACCGACGACGACTTCTTCCCCGACCTCGGCAACCTCTTCCTCAACGACATGGGCGACAACCTCAACGCCAATGGTGCTGCTCCCGTTGCACCGTATGTGTTTCTGTCCTTCCTGTTCGAAATCGTGGTAGAATTCATGTTTCTAGTCTGTGTCCTAGATTCGATCTGTTCATCTACTATGCTAGTCCACATGATTAGTTTAATCTCTGTTATAGCCGTCATGATTTATTTTGTGCTTATTCGGACTAAATCTCGTAGTAACTTGCTCATATATTCAACTGGCGGAACATCCCCTACAGCCACTCCCGTTTCATGGACGGCCTGGTCGATGCCTCCAAGGAGCCCTTCGTCTACTGCTATGAGTGCCCCGTGCCGTTTTGGGGCTCGCCGGCGGACATCGTGCGTCACCTGACGCAGGCGTGCGGCAATCACTACTGGCCCTTGGCGAAGAACATCAAGTACGAGATGTGCTACCCGTTCACCGTGCCGGAGTCGCTGGAGGATCAGCGCCGCCTGCTAGTCTCGGAGGAGGACGGCAGCGTCTTCCTCTTGATCGTGGCCACCGGCGAGGCCCGCGCAGGCCGCCGCCACATCTCTGTAGTGTGCGTCAGGGGCGACGCCGCTGACGCTGACACTGACACGAGGCCGATGTACGGGTGCGTGCTCACTATTACTACCCCTCGGAGGTCCGTGGGCGGCGACACTGGCTACGCCAAGCATACTTGGACTCTGCCGAGCTGGGACTTTCCCGCCGATGTGGACATGGAAGACGCACGGTGTTATTTGATCACCCCCAACAATGTGCACGGGGACTCCAAGGAGGTTCACCTGGACATCTGCATATTCAAGTTAAATGTTGATCATTAGTCTTCGCTCAATGTAATCCGCTGTCTAAGCATGTGGAGACTTCCATGCATGATCTTGCTCTATTGGAGTATCGCGCATGAATAAAAGTGTATCCATTTATGGTTTAGTCTAGAATCTTCCATGTATGAATTTTTACTACAGTACTGGTGAAAGACTTATGATGAACCATTTCTTACATATCCTCTGCCCCCTTCCAAGTCATCCTGATTTAATCCCTCCGTCTAGGTGTATAAGGGCATGGTTAATACTTAAATAGTATAGCCAACTGTTGACTATAAGAAAGTGCCATGTCATCTGTAGCCAACATGTATAACAATGGATACTCAAAAACTAATTCTTGAAGATCATTTCCTGCAAAGCACAATAAGAGTTATTTCTTCACAAGTTTTGGATGCAGGTTGAACAGTTGAACGCTTTTGTTTGCAAAAGATACTTTTTTATCTATTTTACCCGGATGTTTGTGAGCTCTAGAGATGAAATAATATCCGAACAAACCTATCGATACCCGTTGCACATGAGATGACCCCCACATCCTTTGTCAAAATTCAATGGGGGATAAACCACGACCGATGTAGTAGTACTAGTGTAGAGGGCGGCGCTGCACGGGAGTCTCACCTCTCACCCCGCTCGTGGCGCGGCAGTAAAGCCGTCATATCACAAAACCCAACCACTCCCAGTAATAAGTGGCCTGGTAAAATAAACGGACAAGCAACCATCACATCCCTCCGTCTTTTTTGCATTTCATCTCTCTGCATTTACTTTCTCCGGTTCATCTCGCACACTCGATCCTAGCTACTACTCCTAGTATCCCTAGCTACTACTCCTAGGGCCAGTTCTTTTGGCGGCTTCCCCAGCTTTTCCCATAAGACTAGTCACAGTGGAGAGTAACATTAAGGCGCCTCACCCATTTATTTGGGCTTCTAAACTACTACTAGTAGTACCTCCGTCCTGGTTTATTCCTCACCATTGTAATTTGTGCTAAATTTTGACCAAAGATTTAACTCATTTCATTAGTTAAATTTATGACCAAAATTTGACACAGATTACAATGGGGACCAATAAACCTGGACGGAGGTAGTAGTTATGGGATTACTAATCTAGAAGCCTAAAAGAACTGGCCCCTGGTACTCCTACTAGTAGTAGTACTCAAGTTGGAATTCCAATTGCACGGCACAACTTGTTAGGCAAAAAATTCGATACAGGGTGTAGGAAGCGGTTTGGGAATTTGCATGCCTTTCCAACCAGTGAGATACTCCGTACAAAGTACGACAGAGAAATAACCACAGAGAAGGAAGCTAAAAGTAAACAATCAAACGAGCATTTTTGCATTTGTTTTGCATTGAATCGTTTCACAAGCTTGACTAGTGCTGTTTTTCTACTTTTACAAAAACCGCATCGTAATGTTAAAACGTGCATTTGCACGTACATAAGTAATAGTAGTACTCCCTCCGTCTAGGTGTATAAGTCTTCCCTCCTTCTTGGTCACGGTGCACAACCAAAGATGACTTATTGACCTGGACGGAGGGAGTAGCACAGTCTGCAAGCATATATCGAGAAAGACGTGTAGTGCGATAGTATATAGTAAAGTTTGTGCTATATGCACGTGCTTGCAAAATGCGTACGAATACACAAGGTTTCCAAACTTTCCCTTTTACATACTTAATTAAGGACGCTAAAAATTCCTGAACGTTCGGGATTTATCATTTGCGTCCCAAAACTAATGAGATCGCCTTACGAAACAAAAATTATACTCCTCCTAAAAGCCACGGCGCTCGCAGGAGCGCTTGCGGCGCGCCACGAGTGCCCTGGTGCGCGGCCGTTTCCCAGCGCGCCGACACAACGCCTCTTCCTCAGCCTCGCAACTCGCGAGGTGCTGATTGGCGGCTTGCCGGCGGGCGAGCGCGATCTCACCGGTGTGGTGATCCGGCGCCAACAGGTACTCCTCCTCGCTGGAAGCGTGCACCCGGTCCACGTACCGCCAAGCGTAGATGAGGCGCTTGGGCCCGACTGCACTCAGGGCGTCGGCACGGGCGTCCTCCGCCACCCTCACGGCCCTCGCACGAGCCTTCTGCCAAAGAGCCAATTGCCTTACTCTCTCGGACGCGACATAGGCCTCCCAGGCAGCTTGTTCCGCGGTGCGCTTCTCTTCCTCGGCCTTCTTCTCCGCCTCTATTTTGGCGCGCTCTGCTGGAGGCAAAGCCTCCCACAAGGCGACATCCATTTCTTTCCAAAGCTCCTCAAGGCTGGGGGGCTCGGCGGGCGGCGCGGCGTTCTCCTCGTAGCGGGGAGCCGACGCGTCCTCCGGCGCGCGTGCTGGCGAGATTGGGAACGCCGACGCGTCCTCCTCGACTAGTGGCGGCGAGGAACGGAACGGCGACGAGTCGCGTCGCGGCGAGGAGCGGAACACCGACGCGTCCTCCTCGACTAGTGGCGGCGAGGAACGGAACGGCGACGCGTCGCGTCGCGGCGAGGAGCGGAACGCCGACGCGTCCTCCTCGACTAGTGGCGGCGAGGAACGGAACGGCGACGCGTCGCGTAGCGGCGAGGAGCGGAACACCGACGCGTCCTCCTCGACTAGTGGCGGCGAGGAACGGAACGGCGACGCGTGACCATCCGCGCGGTGCAGCGAGGGGCTCCTAGGGCTTGGGAGGGGCGATGCCATGGTGGTCGACGTGAGAGGGAGGGGGAGGAGATAGCGATGAACGTGAACGTGAGGGGAGGAGATAGCGATGTCGTGGGAGGCGCAGTATTTATAGCGAGCAATGGCACACCTACGTAAGATATGGACTGAGCTGCACTGACTTAACTGCAGGTCCAGTTGCGTCACTGACATGTGGGCCAGACCCCTGTTGGGCCCATATGTCAGTGACCCAATGCACCTGCAGTTAAGTAACAGCTACGTGGGCATATTTGTTGGAGTAAATTACGGGGGAGCGAAGGGGTGGAAATATTGCTGGTCACAACGGATTGGACGAGCGTGGGGGGAGGAGAGTCATGCATGCAGATTTTTTCACACGGGGTGGAGTGGTGGGACCGCCGGAGGGAGAAGGAGAGTTTGGCAGGCATATTGTTTCCACACATGGAGAGGAAAAGATTTGGAGACGAACGGGCTTCCTGCAGGTATGGGGAACGGTGCATAATAAGTCATCTTGCATGCCGGGCTAGGTATAGTCTCAAGTCATTAAAAACATACACGCCCCACACATGTTCATATTTCAAGGTGCACTAAATTATTGCATGCGATGATTAAGGCTGGCCATAATGGTGGTATCTTAGCTGGTATCATGCACACGGGAATAGCAAACATGCTGATGTGGCAAAGAATTAAAGAAGAGAGGGGGTTAGAGTAACTAGTGTTCATGCATGCATTGGTAAACACATTTTTTTGTGAAGAACGACAGCACTAGTTGAGTACTTTTGCAGACTTCAAAAACTATTCCACCGCCTCTACTATCTTGCTAAGAGTAGGTGAAATTTTTGAATCGAGCCCTTTAAACTAGAAGGGAGGTAGTGGTACTCTAAGGCTGGTCATAGTGGGGAGTAACTTAGACTAGTAACATGCATATGTTACTAGTCTATGTTACTACCTCTATAGTGCATAGTATCATAGATTAGTATCATAGGTGGTCTCATTTATTGCCATGCATGACACATAGTAGCATCACATTTATTATGTTACGGTATCTACCTATGTTACTATAATCATCTCTCTCTTATACTCATTATAATCAGTATTGTAGATATTGATATTTTTAGTATAAATTTGGTCGTGGGATTTCATTGATGCCTGTCAAAGCGTGGAGGAAGCGGAGCTTAGGGCTTGCATTGCCGGTCTCTACATAGGTATTTCTCTTCATAATCCTGTAATTTTAGAGACTGATTGCGCTTTTGTGGTAGCGTCTCTTGCATCGGGGGACTATGACAGGTCTGCTATGCGTGACCTGAAGATGAAAGCGTTGAGCATCTCGAAGTTGATCAACAATCTTCAATTGTCAAAGATTAGCCGTTCGGCCAATAAGGTGGCACACTTAATCGCTAAGTATAGCTTTGACAATAGATTAGATGGTATTCTTGTAAATAACGTACCGCCCTGTGTGGTGAATATTGTATCGAATGAGTGTACTGGTGTGGCTGGTTAATTAATATAAGGTGGTGTTCAAAAAAAGTATAAATTTGGTCAAACACTTTGCAAACGGTTGACGGGAGTAAAAAGGACCAGAGGGAGTATCATGCATGCGGAGTAGGCAAAAAAATTGCTTGTCTAAAAAAAGGCAAAAAAATTGCTCATTTATAGCCGGTCGAAGTCTCAAAGGGCGCGACCGCGCGAGGGAGGCGAAGGTCGTGGGAGGCGCGACGTTTGACGGAATTAAGTGAAGTTACATCCACGCGCCGGCATGGCGTGCGAACAGGCAGAAGCTATACCGTCAGGCCTACGATATGGGTCTAGTAGACATGACATCTAGTGGGTCCCGCATAGTTCTCGAGAACTCTTTGGGGGCTTGCAGCCGTTTATCCACCGGGCAAGCCAGCAACCCCACGCCGTTCGCACGCCCTACTCGTCCCCGTCTTCTACCTTACAACAGTTCGCTCCCAGTCGTCCCGTCCTTTCGCGTCGACCCGTTGGCTGGGCAGCTGAGGTTGCTGCCAGCCCACCCGAGTTCGAGTCCCGGCATGGACACGCGGTGCTCACGGAGTTTCTCCTATAAAGAAAAGCCAACGAGGGTTAGCCCTTGGGTTGGTCTCATTTTTCACATTAGTTCGCTCCCAGTTTTTTTTGCGGGGTACAACAGTTCAACTTCTCCTAACCCTCCTCCAAAATCCATGGCCTCCCAAATCTCCATGGTCGCCGCTGAGTACCAGGTTAGAGCCATCACCGGCGATCAGTTCATCGTCATCTACACACGTGGATCCGAGACGGTGAAAGCATGGCTTGCTCGCTTCCTACGCATGTTCAACAGTTCAACGGATGAGTGGGTCGCTGGGCTAGATGTTGAGTACACCACAGTCCTGGGACGAGAGAAGGATCTAAAGGACGACGTGAGCGGGCGAGCCTTCGGCTTCATGGCACAGGGATGGCGGCGACACGGCGGTGATGGGCGAGAAATTGTTGGCCGGAGCAGGAGGGCGCCGGCATGCGTAACGGCGGCGGCGGCATATTGATGAGTGCGCGTGTGGGAGCTTACTTTAGTTTTATATATAAGGTTGGTCAAACTGAAAAGAAAACCGTATTAGTACACGTAAGCATTAGACTTAGGCAGCGCTTTTATTAGTTAGTACCACAGCCACGATACGGAATCCTGTGCAAGCGCGTGAACCGCGGCCGCGCGGTCGATCGAACAGTGCATCACCGTGTCGCGCTCGAAGGACATCCACCGAACCTTTTTGTGTGTGTGAAAACAATCCTCGAATATTACTCAACTTTTTTTCCTGTGAAAGTTCTTGACGCTGCAATATTTCCATATATTTGAATTTAGCTCCAGTTCGTGTTTATTTGGATTTGGACGTTTTAGGTGCGCCCTAGTTTTTTTAATACTGATTTTGTGTGTGTGACTGAGAGAGAACGTGTGTATGTGTCCATATGTGTGTTGTGGCGGAAGGGCAATGTGGAGACGGTGTGCGTGTGATACAGACATAGAGAGGTGTGAATGTGCAAATGATCATGCATGAGTGAGACATAGACAGATGCCGATACGTTGTGTATACATGAGAGAACGGTCTTCTAGTTTACTTGTGTGTGTGTGTGTGTGAGAGAGAGAGAGAGAGAGAGGGAGAGAGAGACAGAGAGAGGAGCATCCGTAACACAACAACCATCTCTCTCGATTCGTCCGTCCCTCGCACGGTCGCATGCAACACATGCATCAACGCGCACATTTTGACACCCTCACCCGGCCCCTGCCCACCTCAAGGCCCGCATAATCTCTTCGTGAATACCCATTTCTCTCCTTAGGTTTGTTTTCTCTCAATATCTGACACACACCACACACACACACACTCCCCCGAGCACACAATTCATCTCCATCCAAGGTTATACGGAGACCACTCTCGCTTGTGCTTCTTTGCAACCCAACATGCACAACACCTCAATCTTCAAAGAGGGCATCGAGCAGATCGAAGACGGCGACCACACCGCGCTAGAGAATGCGGGATCATTTGGAAGCAGGGTGATGTGACGACGGCTGACTGACTCCTCCCCCACCCTCTCTCTCTCTCTCTCTCTTGCACAAAATTACCAATCCCTCTCTCCCCCGCACAAAATTGTCAATCCCTCAACCCACGAGATCCTTCCCCTCTCGTCCATGTTTTTCCAGCTCTCTCATCAAATATGTTGTCTCTTCTCCTTCCACGTATACAGAATCCAGATGCACACGCATCTCATGTATATTACATGTATCCATCTTTCTCACAGACCTAACTTCTTCCTCTCTCTTTCTCTCTCTATCTCTCTCTCTCTGTCTCGTTAGGTTTGTCTCCTACTCTCTCGTCCACATACATACAATCTTTCCCGCCCTATCTGCTCCATCTTCAAAAGCTCTCTCTGCACGTTTCATTCACACATTGGGATATGTCAAAATGTTGCTTCTATAATGGCTGATGTAGAGTTATGGTTGTTTTTGTTGCATCCTACAAAGTAATAACTATGAAATGCATTTAGATTCTCATTTGACTGGGATTATGTGAGTTTGAGCATGTTGTGAAGTACTATAGACCTTGTATACATCTTGGGATTCGACAATGATTGTAACTATTGAATTGTATAGACCATTACATTCGAAGTCAATAGCCTAATATATTTATTTCACAATTTCAACAAATGATTAGTTCACTACAAACTAAGAAAACAAATGTGTACTCCCTCCGTTTTTATTTAAGTCCGCGTATTAGCATTGGTCAAAGTCAAGTTTTGTAAACTCTCAGAAAGCTTATAACAAAAAATATTAACATATACAATAACAAATAAATACCATTAGATTCATTATTGAATGTACTTTCACATCATACATATTTGTTATGGTAAATGTTTATATTTTTCTATAAACTTGGTCAAACTTTAGGAAGTTTGACTTCGGTCAAACCTAATATGCAGAGTTTACTACTACTACTACTCGCTAGTTGCTTAGCCGAATCACTCAACACGCCACACGGGGAGTCCAGTGTCACAAAATTTTGAGGTCGGCGGGAAAATCTCCCGCGACCCTGATTCGAGCAGTGGGAAGTTACCATCATAGCCTTCGGAACAGGCCTACGGATGACGCTTGGTAGGGGGCTGTTTTCGTAACTTCAGGTTCACCCTACCCAGCCAACCCCACCCCGGCACCCAGAGTAGTACACCTGAATACTCCCCATTTTCTATCCCCACCGCAAAATAGACTTCTCCACGGCACCGCAGCCTTCGTGCTCCTCCCCTTTACATCGGCGCACTCGTCCACCGCAGCGCATCTGCCTCATCGACGACCTCGTACGCCGCACTGGAGCCGGTCCACCGTCGTCGTCGTACACGGAGCCTCTTCCCCGGCATCGTCTTCCACGGTCTCGGATCTGCTTCCCGGAAGCCGACGCCAAGCGCAGAAGTACCACCGTCGTGGACAATGAACTGACTCCCGTTGCCGACCATGACTCACAGAGGCCGCCGCGACCATCGTTCTCCTCCTCGATTGGTAATGTGTGTATTGAATCACTTAGCAGTACATGTGCAGTTCCAATTTTGTTCATACCTACCCTTCAAATTTCCTGGGTGCTATTGTTCCCGTAAAAGTAATTGGTTATAGCCTCCATTGTCCAACAGAATATCAGCTTGTAATTGTGCGTCGCTCCTGTATCGCGCTGTGCTTGGGTAGGTTTTTCATCTGCAACCAGTAGTGTGGCAAATGATGGAAAGGTTTTTAGAACTAGCAAGATGCCCATGCGTTGCACGCATCAAGATGCATTTGTATGAGTAGTTTATCTTGTGGGAGAAAAGGATGAACGAGGGAAGGCCTTATTTGCAAATCTGGAGAGGGGTATGGGTATCTTTTTGCAAAATTCCCATTTGTTTCCTTCCTATCTGTCAGATATAAATCGGACGGCCTATATTGCAAGAAAAAAAGTATAGAGAAAAAAGTAGACAGTAAAGGAAGTAGAGATAAATATTAAATATTAAATATAAAATAAATATAACAGTAGAGAAGAGAGTAGAGATAGCAGAGACGTCGGGAAAGGATCGCGCGCGCGCGGGAAAAAGCGGCTGGGCGTGCGCTAGTTTTGGCGCGCGGCGTCCGGCGCGCTTTATAAAATCCAACGCCCTCCCACCGCTCTGTGCCTTGCCACCGCTCTCTCCCCGCTCTGTGCCTCGCCACCGCTCTCTCCCCGCTCTTTTTCGCCTCGCCGCCGCCCTGCCGGTCGCCGGGAAACTTGGGGATACCGCGGCGTCCGCGCGCGCCCCTCCGGCGGCTTCTCCGCCGAGATCCGGTTCCGCGGGATGCGCCTCGGCCTCGGCAATTTCGACACCGCCAACGAGGCCGCCCGCGCGTACGACGCGGCGGTGTGGCGCCTCCGGTGGCCTCATAGAACATTGAACTTCCCCAACGTGCCGACGCGGGAGCGGGCGCAGGAGCTCGCGCCTCTGCCGCGGCTTAGCACCGACGAGGATCGTCGCGACAACCGGAGGCGGGAGCATCGTCTCGGCATCGCCGAGATGGACGAGGAAGCCATGGCGCTGTGGCGCCAACACTTCCCGCAGGACATCATCAACGAGCGCGAGTTCTACGCGCAAAGGAGGGCGGAGAGGGATAAGAGGAGGGCGGAGCGAGCCGCCTATCGCGAGGACAAGCGTAGGCGAAAAGCGGACGCTCAATTCAACATGAGGCTAGGAGCAGCGTCGCCCTGGGAATCCGACGACGATCGGTATCTTCACGCCTACAGTCAGACGTCGGAGGAGGACATCACCGAGGAGTAGTTGAATTATCTTTTTTTATCTATCTATGCTGAGAACTATCCTCTACTCTCTAGTATCTACTTCTCGATCTCAGCACTGTAAACGCTTTTTTAAAGCGCCGCGCGTTGTGATTCTGTTGGAGATGCTCTAACATGGCAGACGAGTGCTTTAATGTTGCCCACAAGATGCGCGAGTATTACTAGTAGTATATTTTTCTTGCCATGTTGAGATTTTAAAACCACGAGTGCGAACATGCAGAGGAGCAATGAAGACCAAACACGGGATATTCGGGACATCTTCAAGGAGCGTGGCAAGTTAAAGAGGAGCTGCACCGAACCTGTAAAACGAGCTTTGGTAAGTAACACCCTTTCAATTACTTTCGTGTAGCCTCGTGTTCTTCGATGTGTATATGTTGTAGTTTCTGTTTCTCTTAAGCGTGGTGTTCTTCGATGTGTAATAAGAAGAGTCTTAATCGTCCTAATGCTTTCGTTTTTAGCTTGATGTAGGAAGTGGGTGTTCTCACCTTGTAGTCTGTTTTTATTTTATTTTTCCTTTTGAATTCACTTCTCCGAGTTCTGTTTATCTGGCTTCTACTAAATGGATCTAGGTTGCTCTGAGTATTGATCTAAAAAAGAAGTAACTTCATGTCAGGATGCAGTTCCTGCGAGGAGGGAAGTATGGTCAACCTCGAGATCATGTTTCCAAAATGAGGCTGGATTACACACAAGGTGCCAGTTCCCTAATGATGCTGGATTAGACACAAGGTGCAAATTCCCAGATGATGCTGGATTACACACAAGCCAGGTGGAGTCGTCAGCTGTTCGTGTCCTCGTGGCATTAGTAAAGGCTGAAAGAAAGCGTGCAGCAGCCCTTGAGAATGTAGCTGAGTTCCTGAAGAAGCGAAAAGAGCAATCAGATGCTCTCTTCACCCAAGCCAAAGAAGAGATGGAAGAAGCCAGAAATAAGCTAGCAGAGGCAGAGCAGGCTAGGCGTCTCCTGCTATCTAAAACTGTTGTCAATACAAAATTTCCTTCATAATAGCTAGGTTCAAATGTTTATCCAGTCAGCATGCCTGTTGTGATGTCTGTGCATCTACTGATGTGGCACAAAATGTTTTTTTTGGGTCATGTAATAACAGCAATTACTTTCCAAACAATAACAGACGAAGCATTGGACATGGTATAGTTCATGCGCAAGACCGACATTCCAAGTTCAACTTCCACATCAAACTCATGTTCACAGATATCTGTCATACATAATGTCCACAACCATGATTCACTTCAAAGCCAAAAAAATGTGAGGAGAGTTATAAATAAAGAAAATCCTCTACTAGTTCCTGCTACCAGTGCGAGCACAACAAGTCAAGACCATGCGTAAATTAATTATATTTTAGTCATTTTTTGTGTTCTAAAATGCCTGCCGGCTCGCGGAAGGACGTGTTGCCGGCACACGCGCGGATTCAATGAAGGCAGGCGGGGCACGCGGCGAGGAGGCGTGCTCAGCCGGGCCTGCAGCGAGTGCGGCCCTCTTGGCCGGCGCGCCGGTTCAATGCCTGCGCTATGAGAGGTCGCGTCCGTGTCAGAGCAATCACTCCCTCCAGTCCTTTTTTGTTTGGGTATAACAAAATCTCGTTTTCCATTCACATTTTACAAGTAAAATTCGTGGACAAACTTTGACCCAAAGTACGATGGGGACTAGTAAACCAGAATGGAGGTAGTAGTTTTTTTAATCAAAGAAGGGTTTCCCCTTCCGATTTTCATTACTGAAAACCAGCATCTAAATCTAAACCATAGTATTTGCCCTAGAACTACCAGGTTCAACATCTCGCAACATAAACCCATACAACCTCCATCGCAAAAAAAAACCATACAACCATACGCCAAGGAGGTACGTAGTACTATGAATTCCATTTTCGCTCCATACCAATCGTTCTAAAAACTACTTACTACTTATAACGCGCCATTGAAAATCGGAACTCTTAACCCCGCTAAAAAACGATATTTTAAACGTGGCTACTCGATCTGTGGCAACTGGCGAGCCACCGCGCTCCAAGTCGTTCACCTGTGGTCCCGACCATCAACTCCTACGGATCAAATTATCACGCGAGCTGACTATTCCTACAAAGGTGCTCCACCACGTACCCGGTACCCGCGAATGCAGCAATCGTGCACCTAGGGTTTTAGGGTTTATTTGTTAACGTCGCCTTTACGTAACACTCATGTGTGCGAGACAGCGAGAGGCCGACTGCGTGCGTGCGCCTCTTCTCTTCGTATATGTACTCCACCGTTTGTCTGGTGTCCAAAAAATTATAATAACTACTAGCAATGTGCCAATGCGTTGCCACACGATCAAAGTAGATTAATACATATTCACCGATTTGATAGAAAAAAAGTCTAGTTTTGAAATACGTATATCACTAAAAATATGTTATGTTTCACTCAAAATATATTCCTTTGGCGGTTTTGATGAGATAAGGGAGGAATGTTGTTGGTTTCAAGATTCGAGAAGTGGTATATGTCTAATTTCTACTCTTACTAGCAAGATGCCCGTGCGTTGCACGGAACATCAAGATCTTGTGGGAGAAAAGGATGAACGAGGGAAGGCCTTATCTGCAAATGTGGTGAAGAGTGCGGGTAAATTGCCATATTTTCCTTCCTATCCGTCAGATATAAATCGGACGACCTACATTGCAGGATGGCAGGCCCACCATCATCACCAACTCTATTTTTTATCCCTACTCTTATAAAAAGCATTGTCGGTGATGATCGTGTGCCTGCCATCCTGCAATATAGGCCGTCCGATCTATATCTGACGGATAGGAAGGAAACTATGGCAATTTTGCAAAAAGATACCCACACCCCTCTCCACATTTGCAAATAAGGCCTTCCCTCGTTCATCCTTTTCCCCCACAAGATAAACTACTCATACAAATGCATCTTGATGTTCCGTGCAACGCATGGGCATCTTGCTAGTTGTTGCAAAAAGCCCATGTGTGTGTGAGAGAGAGGGAGAGTGGAGGAGGACGGAGTGCATGTGTGACAAAGACACAAGGAGTGTCTGAGCGATAGGTATCAGCTTAAAATGAGGCGATAGTGTGTGTGTGCACGATCGAGAGGGCGTGTCTCAAGAAGGGAAGAAAAATCTACATAGATACAAGGAGCGGGAGAGAGACATGTATGCGATGGTGGAAGCACGAGTGTGCGGGTGTATAAACCTATCTAGAGGCTAGCTAGTCGATAAATGTTTGTGAGAGAAATACGAGTCGGGGTGCGAAAGCGAGAGTTTTGTGTGTGTGAGAGAGAGACGGTAGTCGGGAAGGGGAGTGGAAGCAGGAGTTGTGTGTGTGTGTGTCTGTGAGAAAGAGAGAGGAGACGGTAGTCGGGTTGTCTGATCGGTAAACAAATGAATAATGTTAGTCTGGGATGGAGACGAAAAGGAGACCGCAACAAATATTGTGTCTACAGGAGAGAGAGAGAGAGAGACAGACAGAGTAATTTTAGTGGTATGAGTCATATGTAGAGACATATAGGGTGTGTGAGAGAATCCTATAGAGAGAAAGACAAAGTGAAAGACGAGTGGAGACTGTGTGTGTGGCGGGTGAAAACGAAAGCTTAGGTACCGAGTGATACCAGAGAACAGTACAGATGTGAGAGATAATGAAAACCGTGTAATGTACAATGATAGGGAGAGTGTGACACTTCTCAAGGGAGACGTTGAGAGACCATGTTTGCGAGGATAGGAGAAACGTGAAGTGAGCGTGCGGGTGAGCTGGAGAAAAGAGAGTGATAGCTACCTGAAGGAGCATGCATGCGAGAGACATGGGCGTGAAAGGAGTGAACAAAAAAGGGATTCAAATATTTGAATTCGAGATGATGATACATGTAATCCATACTCGAACCAAAATTGATCTATCAAACATGCATACTCATATGAATTCACGCACATCTATGTTATTTAGTATGTAGATATTACTGATCCATACATTTTAGTAGAACATAATTTGGTTAATTTTTTCGAATTCAACCTTAAGATTTCGAGATCGTTGTATTTGTAAATCATATTATACATATAAAGGAGCAGAATTCTTTGTTGTGCTTTTGAAAGTATATATAAAAATGATGTATATAGAATGTAATTCCAATTGAAAATGGATCCCGCCCGAAAAAATAGAATACAAACGGGATTCGAATTGAGTTGGCACGGTGCACTTTGCAAAATTAGAACGAAGCGGGGAAAGTCGCAGTAAATGCCCGAAACCAAAATCTGCGAGATGGAAATCACTACTGCCTATCCCTGCCACGCAAAGCCTATCTTCTGGATTTCTATAGGTTTCGATAGGGGTAGGTTTGTAATTTCACCCAAACATGACGTAACCGCCTCTCGCCCGGATTCATACACGGTGGGCGCCAAAACAGTGTGTCCTCGGCCGAAATTGACTCCCTCCCCGATTCATATTCATACACGGTGGACGCCAAAAACAAACTCACGTCGGCAAATATTCGGTTTATGCGAGATTAGCGTCCTATCCCCAACCGACTAATGTTGCTGTGATGTAGTAGAAATTTGAAACGGGGGCTAAGTTTGTAAATTTCCTCGCATTTGAGACAAGCGCGCCCTGAATACATGGTTCCCCCTTCCTCTCTACCTCCCTTTTCCCCATTCGTACTCCGTGGGCGCCAAAACACCCTCTCCACCCCACCCTCCTCCGTCCGCCGCCGTCCGCCACCCCATCCACCACCGTCCTCCTCCACCATGCCGGAGCTGATACCCCGACGCCGCCGTCCATTACAAGAGATCGACCTCTCTCATCCACGGCTTCGGACCGGGATCCTTGCATCCCGTCCTCTCGCTTCATCCCCGCCGTCGTCCACCTTGCCGGCGCCGCTCCTACGACCGTCTCGTCCACCGCGCCCCGCCGCCACCATCTACCCTCCTAGATCTGCTTCCACGCCGCCGACGGCCATCGCTACCGCAGCACCGTCAAATTCTCAGCAGATGTGTACACGGCGCCGCACCAGAGGCGGTACTCTTTCGTATCTACTCAACTTATTTATCGCAGCAAGAAAATAGATCGCCACTGCTTTACTCTGATTTCTTGTCTTGGTTGCGAAGTTGCCTTTGTCCGGTTTGCACCTTCAGATCCGCCATGGCACGCTCAACACTATACTCCCAATGCTTATGGTTTTCCCCTTTTATATTCCACACTAGTTAAATCACAGTAGACTACATTTCAAAATTGGGTCTGTCGATTTTTCAGAGCTCGCCGGAGTTCGCCGGTGCGAACGAAGGGGCTCGGGTGGTTGTGGGGCCTCGCCGAACGAAGAAAACTCGACGCGGGTGGGGGTTGGGGCGGGGGTGGGGGTGGGGGTGGCGGAGGAACACAGGCGGCGGGGGCCGGTGGTCCGGCCGGCAGCCCGTGCGGTGTTCTGTATGGGAAGAATCAGAGACGAGGAAGAAGATAGGTTAGGAGACGTAGGATCTTCATCCAACCGCCTGAAATGGTCGAGAGACAGCTGGGAGTTGCATTCTTAATGCGCTCTGGTTCATCATGTGTGGGCACTGCGCAACCAACATTTTATTATCCAAAATCTGCTTGCTCTTCTTTACCATGTTCCTCTTCCGTTCTTCTTTAATATGTACTCTCTCCGTTCCTAAATATTCCACCATGGACTACATATGGAGCAAAATGAGTGAATCTACACTCTAAAATGTATCTGGATACATCTGTATGTGATCCATAGTGGAAATCTCTACCAAGACTTATATTTTGGAACGGAGGGAGTATGATAGTGGTACAGTATGTTCCTTGTACTGAAGATGAGCAGGGACTTTTGCAGTGTAGAGGTCTATACGGTCGGTTGTGATGGACACTTTGAGCCTCTTTGATTCGTAGGATCTTGTAAACATAGGAATAGGATTTGTAGTCACCTGCCCACTTGAATCCTATAAGAATAGCAAGGAAATGAGGGGAGCTGTGTCGCCTTTGAGAGTAACACTGATATTAACAGTACCGCACCTTCACTTGAAGAGAGCTGGTATCCGAAGCCTTTCTAGCCGTACCGGCAATACTAGCACATATATTCCAGCAAGTTCCACTTTGCTGATTTTACTCTGATGCTTAAGGTTTTCCCGTTATATCTACACTATGATCTGTGTAGCTGCTTTATGTCGCACTAGCAGCAGTCCACTCTTGAAGCTAAACACTGCAATGACTTACAAAATTGGCACCAAGGCATTGAGTGCCATTCTGGATGCAATGAAACTCATACGCTCCCCACCTGTTGATTCTTGTTCAGAATGTGATCCTAATGACTATTCTAACCTTGAGGAGTCAAAGGCAGATGGCCTGTCCTGTTCACCCATCAAGGTGCCTGTTCTAATTTGGCAATGTTTTATTGATTGCGGGTATCTTGCATATGTTGTCTTGCATTTCTTCTACTTTGTTGCACCGCCATCTGCTTAGTTTACTCATCATATATGTCGAGATGCCATGCCCATCCATTATCAGTACATATTCCATCTGCCATCATACCATGTTTTTCCACTCAAATGCTGTTCTTGTGCATCAGACATCAAAAAGGAAGAGGGTGATTGCCGAACCTGAAGGAGCACTAGCAAAGTCCTTGAAAAACGTGGTGCTGCCGGAGAAATCAAATAGCACCCCACTTATATTGGCTGTACAACCAGTGACACAAAACGTAGGACCGACTCCAGCAGACTGTACCCACACTTCACTGGCCACACCACTAGCCCCACCACACAGGACCTGCACTCCAGCAAAAGGTATACCGATTTCATTTGCCATAGCACCAGCTGTACCACAGAAAAATCCCACTCCAGCAAAAAGTACAGCAAGTCCACCGGCCGAAGACCTATCCCAACTGCAGAGACGGCCAATTCCTATAGATTGGAACCCCATTCCATTTATTCCCAGCTTAAAAGACAATGCTTTCAATGTTGTTAGGGACTACGTGCATATATTCCCATCATGGGAAGATTATTGTGAAGACAAACACCATTTTCACATCTTCCTGTCCAACTTACGTGTAAGTGCTATTACTCATGGTTATTATTTTCCTATTTTCTGCTGATTGAACACATCAATGATTTACATTGCATTGTTGTAACTAGGCGAGGGTCAATCTGGATAGTCATGACGAGCAAAGCTTGCTTGTGCTTTTCAAGGAAGCATTGCAGCAGTATCGGTGTTACATGAGGAAATCACACTTTGATGGCAAGTCTATAAACGAATTTCCGGTGAAGTCTCATGTGCTAAATTTAGAAGACATTGAATGGAAAAACCTTGTTATGCACTGGTCTCGTTCCCAGGATGAGGTACTGTCTATGAAATCACATGACAATTTCAACTTCTACTTTTCCGCATGTGCCTTACGGATCTTTTTTGCAGGAAATCTGCTCGAAGAAGAATTCCGGTTTGACAAGAACGACAGGATATCGCAAATATGCTGCCCGCTGCTTTGCTCTTGTTAGTACCTGTTGTCATGTATCACTGTACTTGCATACATACCTGGTTCATTATGTGACAGCAGTATGCATGATAGCTTGCTTATCAATTGTTCGCTCCAAATTATCTGATCTGTATGAATGGTTACATTAGTGTAGAATATATCCAATGCCAATGTTTTTTTAGCTCTGCATTGTTCTTGTAAGTACATGCTGTCCTTTATCAGTGTACTTATAATGATAGGTAGTTGTTCATGTACCATCACTCTGCAGCTTATTTTCCTTTGCCCTCCATTTTCTACACATCAGATCTATATTTACTCTTACCATAAGGTTGGTACTGAAGAAGTTTAGCTGTGCATTGCTCTTGGCTGTACCTTCTGCCTGTATCGTTGCACTTACATTTATAGCTACTTGGTTATGTAGCATCACTCTTCATCTTATCTTAAATATTCTCCATTTTTCGTATATTATCACATCTATATTTACTCTTAACAAAATTTAGAATAAAGGCAATGCTTTTGAAGAAGATTCTGTGGTAAACTTCTTGAATTGCCCCCCCATCAGCATGGACAAGGCCTTTATAGAGCCTGTCTTCACCAATAATGTAAGTGTGTCCATCTCAAGCCTTCAAACTTTGTTGTATATATTTGGTTAGGCATGACTGTAACAGCTGTTTATTTTTGGTGTTTGCATCAAATTGCTTGTTTAAAGTTTATTATGTAGTTCATAAACAAAAGTTTGTCCTTTCTCAATTTAAGTTTTCAGTTGTACAACCAAGTTCCTTCTTCATACCATGTAAATTAAACTATACAGAGCAAGTGATCTTCTTTTGCACTGCATGTATGCTTCTGTTCTTCATCCGTAATCCAGTGGTGTGGTGAACCTACCCACTACAGCACAATGTCATATTCTGCAATGTCTTAACTATGAACAATGTCATATCATTCTACTATTATTTAAACTGTCTCTTTATTTGCCAATCTGAAATGGTATAAATTGATAGCACACTAACCATTGATACTTATGAGTTCTTGATCTGTAATCCAGTGGTGTCGTGAAGCTGCCAACTCCTTCACAATGTCATTTCCTGCTATGTCTTGACCTGAACAATACCATATTGTGTTAATGCAATTTTAAACTGTGTCACTTTATTCGTCAGTAAGAAATGTGATGAATTGTCAGCACTGATACTTTTATGTGCAAAACCATTCATCTGTCTGCTTGTTTATATTTCAGAGTGAGGAAGATATAAGTGTTGAACAAGCACAGTCTCATCATCTTGCTCAGCTGCTTGCGCTGCAGCTCCCCAGCAGGGCTAACCTTTCTTGAACTCTATTGAAGAGCTGTCGGTTTTGTATATTATTTTGTCGGCGTGTTTATTTGCACTGGTGGCGATCTTTGATGCCCAGTGTATGTAATCTGCTGTCTGCTTGTGCTTTATTATCATAGTGGCGAACTTTGATGCCCAGTGGATGTAATATGCCGTAATTTCTTTATTGTATAGTCTAGGTTTTTTCTTATTCACGATGCTGCACTTATTTTACTGTATATATATCATGTCTTTGCAGTAAACCGGCCAAACCGTAAAATTACGGTACATAATCGGGCCGTCATGCAATCACGATGTAGGTTGGGCCTGAAACGTGTCGAACAGCTCATGGGCCGGCAGCAGCCCAAAATGTACCCCGGCCCATGATTGTGCGAATCAAATCACGGGCTTTTAACAGGCCAAAATTGTCTTGGTCCTTGTTTGGCCCAATCAGTTATCGGCTGCGAGCAGGCCGGATGCAAACCGGGCTGTAGTTAGGCCCAACTATATGACGGGCTTTTAACAGGCTGAAATTAATATAGGGCCGAAATGTTAAATGGGCCCTTAACATGCCAAAACTAATATCAGGCCGAATTACTAAGTGGGCCTTTAGCATGTGGGCCCAAAAGCATAGTGTCCAGTTGACAGGCCGAATCTGATATGGGCCATAATTGAGCCCAAAGCCTCTTAAAGGGCCGGACCTGATCTGGGCCGTAATTTGGCCCAGAATGTGGTAGGCTTTTAACGGGCCGGATATCATATGGGCCACTATTAGGCCCAGAGCGTGGCAGGCCATTAATGGACCGAATTAAATATGGGCCGGCATTTGGCCCAAAACATGGCAGCTAGTTAATGGGCCGGCCTACTAGGGTCCTCAAAATCTTGTGGGCCTATAGCTGGGCCGGCCCATTAATGTCGGCGAAATCTCGTGGGCCTTTAGCTGGGCCGGCCCATTATGATCCGCAAGAATCTTGTGGGCCTTTACCTGGGCCGGCCCATTATGGCACACAAAAATCTTGTGGGCCTTTACCTGGGCCGGCCCATTATGGCCCGCAAAATCTTGTGGGCCTTTAGATGGGCCAGCCCATTATGGTCCGCAAAATCTCGTGGGCCTTTACCTACGCCGGCCCATTTAAACTTGATGGGCCGGACCTGACACGTGTCTCCTCCAGCCAATGATGATTTTACACGTGGAAAATCCCCATTGGTCGGGGCTGTTAACGGGTTATCGGATCCAAAACCCGACCCGATAGCTTAACGGCATTCCGTTACGGTGGATGCCACGTGTCGGTCACCCTTGACGAAAGCACTTCTGTGACGCGCGATTTATCGTCATGGAAGTGGACACTTCGGTGATGATAATTTTGGCAATGTCATGTTACACTTCTACGACAGCACAGGTAAGACTATCTTGATTCTGTCATAAATTTGTCATGGATGTACATGCATGACAAAAAACGCGACCTACTGTGACAAACACGTATCATCACGGAAGTGTATTTTTTTGTAGTGAAGGGAGTTGCCACGCCCGGTAAATCAGTTGCCGGGAAGAAGCCAAAGAATGGACCCAAGCCCGAGACTCAGTGCTTTTATTGCAAGGGAAATGGTCACTGGAAGCGGAACTGCCCCAAGTACTTAGCGGATAAGAAGGCCGGCAATACCAAAGGTATATCTGATATACATGTTATTGATGTGTACCTTACCAGCACTCGTAGTAGCTCCTGGGTATTTGATACCGGTGCGGTTGCTCATATTTGTAACTCAAAACAGGAGCTGCGGAATAAGCGGAGACTGGCGAAGGACGAGGTGGCGATGCGCGTCGGGAATGGTTCCAAGGTCGATGTGATCGCCGTCGGCACGCTACCTCTACATTTACCTACAGGATTAGTTTTAAACCTCAATAATTGTTATTTAGTGCCAGCTTTGAGCATGAACATTGTATCTGGATCTCGTTTAATGTGAGATGGCTACTCATTTAAATCCGAGAATAATGGTTGTTCTATTTATATGAGAGATATGTTTTATGGTCATGCCCCGCTGGCCAATTGTTTATTCTTATTGAATCTCGAACGTGATGTTACACATATTCATAGTGTGAATGCCAAAAGAGGTAAGGTTGATAATGATAGTCCCACATACTTGTGGCACTGCCGCCTTGGTCACATTGGTGTCAAACGCATGAAGAAACTCCATGCAGATGGACTTTTGGAGTCCCTTGATTATGAATCATTTGACACGTGCGAACCATGCCTCATGGGCAAAATGACCAAGACTCCGTTCTTCGGAACAATGGAGCGAGCAACCAACTTATTGGAAATCATACATACTGATGTGTGCGGTCCAATGAGCGTCGAGGCTCGCGGTGGTTATCGTTATGTTCTCACCCTCACTGATGACTTAAGTAGATGGGTATGTCTACTTAATGAAACACAAGTCTGAGACCTTTGAAAAGTTCAAGGAATTTCAGAGTGAGGTTGAGAATCAACGTGACAGGAAAATAAAATTCTTGCGATCAGATCGTGGGGGAGAATATTTGAGTCACGAGTTTGGCACACACTTAAGGAAAGGTGGAATTGTTTCACAACTCACGCCGGCTGGAACACCTCAGCGTAATGGTGTGTCCGAACGTCGTAATCGCACTCTATTGGATATGGTGCGATCTATGATGTCTCTTACCGATCTACCGCTATCATTTTGGGGTTATGCTTTAGAGACTGCCGCATTCATTTAAATAGGGCTCCCTCAAAATCCGTTGAGACGACACCATATGAATTATGGTTTGGGAAGAAACCTAAGCCGTTGTTTCTGAAAGTTTGGGGATGCGATGCTTATGTCAAGAAACTTCAACCTGAAAAGCTCAAACCCAAATCGAAAAAATGCGTCTTCATAGGATACCCTAAGGAAACTATTGGGTATACCTTCTACCTCAGATCCGAAGGCAAGGTCTTTGTTGCCAAGAATGGATCCTTTCTGGAGAAAGAGTTTCTCTCGAAAGAAGTAAGTGGGAGGAAAGTAGAACTTGATGAGGTATTGCCTCTTGAACCGGAGAGTAGCGTAGCTCAGGAAGATGTTTCTGTGGTGCCTGCACCGAGTAGAGAGGAAGTTAATGATGATGATCATGAAACTTCAGATCAAGTTTCTACTGAACTTCATAGGTCCACAAGGACACATTCCGCACCAGAGTTGTACGGCAACCCTGTCCTGGAAATCATGTTGTTAGACAATGGTGAACCTTCGAACTACGAAGAAGCGATGGCGGGCCCGGATTCCAACAAATGGCTTGAAGCCATGAAATCCGAGATAGGATCCATGTATGAAAACGAAGTATGGACTTTGACAGACTTGCCCGATGATCGGCAAGCCATAGAGAATAAATGGATCTTTAAGATGAAGACAGACGCGGATGGTAATGTAACCATCTATAAGGCTCGGCTTGTCGCTTATGGTTATCGACAAGTTCAAGGGGTTGACTACGATGAGGCCTTCTCACCCGTAGCGAAGCTGAAATCCGTCCAAATCATGTTAGCGATTGCTGCATTCTATGATTATGAGATATGGCAAATGGACGTCAAAACAGCATTCCTTAATGGTCTCCTTAAGGAAGAATTGTATATGATGCAGCCAGAAGGTTTTGTCGATCCTAAGAATGCTGACATGGTATGCAAGCTCCAGCGCTCAATCTATGGGCTGGTGCAAGCATCTCGGAGTTGGAACATTCGCTTTGATGAGATGATCAAAGTGTTTGGGTTTACGAAGACTTATGGAGAAGCCTGTGTTTACAAGAAAGTGAGTGGGAGCTCTGTAGCATTTCTCATATTATATGTGGATGACATACTATTGATGGGAAATGATATAGACTTTTTGGAAAGCATAAAGGCCTACTAGAATAAGTGTTTTTCAATGAAGGACCTTGGAGAAGCTGCTTACATATTAGGCATCAAGATCTATAGAGATAGATCGAGACGCCTCATTGGTCTTTCACAAAGCACATACCTTGACAAGATATTGAAGAAGTTCAATATGGATCAGTCCAAGAAGGGGTTCTTGCATGTATTACAAGGTGTGAGATTGAGCACAACTCAATGCCTGCCACGGCAGAAGATAGAGAAAAGATGAGTGTGTCGGTGTACAAAAGTAGGGCACTCTTTTGTACCCCTTTACTTGTGCACGGGCAGTCGGAGCCCTGCGCCGCGGCCACACTAAGCAAGGCAGAGGAGGGGAGCCGGAGAGAAGCCAAAGCACAAGAAGCCCAAGGCAACGCCAAGACCAAGAACACAAAGGACAGAAGGGCTAAGCAGGTTCCCCCGGCAGGACCCTTGTCGGGGCAACCTCGGCAGCCCCAGCAAGGGCCTTGCCGGGGCAGCACGCCCGACGCCAACAGAGTGAGCCACCTTTGAGCCCACGGGTTCCAACCCAACCAAATACATTGGAACTAGGGCTCTGGAGGCACCTCCGTGGTGGCATGCACATCTTTGTCAAGACCATAGAGATGTGAGATCAGATGAGAACCAGAAGACGGCGACACTCGGCGAGATCCTTGTCGAGGAGATCCATAAGACCCCCGGCAAGCGCCTTGCCTGGGACGACTGCAACGCCACGGCAAGACCCTTGCCGGGCCCCCGGCAAGGCCTTCGCCAAGGGCGTCAGCAGGGCCACAGCCATGCCCGCGTCGACCAAGACTCCACCGCCGTCACCAAGCAGCTGCTAGCTCAACCAGCTGGGCAAGCACCTGCATGGCGACGGGCGGCCTCTACGCTAACTCAGGAAGCACCTGCGTGGTGGCATGCAGATCTTCGTGAAGACCCTACCACCGCGCCACCTCAGCTGCCTGCCTGCCTACATGGCACCGCATGCATCGCTGGTCTGGGCGCGTGTCGAAGCGAGGCGGAGCGGTGACCGACGGGACGGGCCTCGTTCCCATCCCCGATAAATCTAAGGGACACCTAAGCTATGCATTAAATGCGTCTTGTCCTGTAACACGGGCGATAAGCTCGCAGCACTGTATACCTTTCCACCTCCCGTATGCCACTGTGGCAGCCCCTTTCGACTATAAAAGGAGGCCCATGGCGTACTGGAGAGGGATTCGGCTCTTTTGAACTACACAGCCACCATAGCTAGTTCGAGAGCTCATGAACTCTCTCAAATACACACCAAAGCAGGGCTAAGGTATTACGCATCCTCGCGGCCCGAACCTGGGTAAACGATCCTAGTGTTGACTGTTAATCCTGCTCTTCTCACAACCCCGTGCCCCGGCAACCGTAGTAGGGATTCTTGTGATCCCATAGATGTCATTTTCCACCGACATCTTTGGCACGCCAGGTAGGGGTGGTGCAATAGTGACAATCTGGTCTAGTAGTTAGCCTAGCAGTTCTTCATCGCCATGGCTCCCAAGAAGAAGACGATCGCGGCGATCGGCTCATTGGGAGCCGAACGACCCGTGCCGGTGCGGACGAGCAGTGGGCCGGTCGCGGAGAGAACCCGAGCCATGGCCCGCGAGCACCAGCATCGCTCTGGCAGTCAGATCCTGGCGAGCGGCGTCGTTCGTGCGCCAGACGAAGGGCCGCGTATCGCCAAATCCAAAGACGGGGCTGGGCCCCCGCAGGCGGCGTGGGGCCCTCGAGGAGTGTCGCTGTACCACCCATGGGCGGCGCAGTGAACTCCAAGACGCCTACGCCAGCGCCCACAACGCGCTCTTCCCAGGGTGCGCGCGATGAGCAGCGCCACCATGCTGGAGACCCCGAACACCGCCGTGGGAAGAGTCCTCTGCATCATCTGCGGGACGAAGGAGTCCAGCATGCCCGCCGAATTGCTGGCGAAAATGGCACGCAGCCGCTGGGCCATGATAGAGCTCCTTCTAATGTGGTTAGAACTCGAAGCTCGCCACAGTCCACGCAGCTGTTGCTGCCACCCACGCCAGCAGAAGCTTTGGCGCGCGCACAGCTGCTCCTCGACTTCCCTCCTCCTGTGGAGAAGCTCGACGAGTGGAGAGCCACCATCCGGAGCCTCGCTGCCGTCGCCAATAAAGATGATCCGCGACCGGCGGGGCCCTCGGGCCGGCGCTGTGTCGAACCACCGCATGCCAGCGGTGGTGGGGCCGGGGGTGCCGCGGTCACGGTGCACTCTCCTCCTCCATGCCAGCCACCTCGGGTGTCGGTCCGTCGCCATGACGCTTGTGATAGTATTTCCATAGAGTCGTCCGACCCACGGACCCACCGCGACCAACGCCAAGTTTTGCGAGAACGAGCCCATGAAGATGCTTGAACCACCATCAAGCGTCGGCGCGATACACGCCACTAGTCGGACAAACGGGCGGGACCCGCTATGGACCACCCAGCACCGGGGGCTTCGGTGGCCTACCTTACGAGGTGGGTTGCCCGGCCTTTACCCGTGAGCTGCGGCAGTTCCAGTGGCCGTCCCACCGCATGTTCAAGCCCGACGTCGGCGAGAAGTACAATGGCAAGACCCATCCGTCAGAGTTCCTCAGCATCTACACCATCACGATGCAAGCTGCCGGAGCTCGCAACGACAAGGTGCTTGCAAATTACTTCCCGTTGGCACTGAAGCCCAACGTCATGTCTTGGTTGATGCACTTGCCGGCGGATTCCATTTCTTCTTGGTCGGATCTGTGCCATGAGTTCGTTGGTGCCTTCACCGGGGGCCACCAAGCTCATGGCCAGGCCAGTGATATGCATATCATTCCCCAGAAGGAAGGGGAAACCCTGCGCAAGTACATCCAGAGGTTCAGCCGGGTGCAGTACAACATCCCCGATGTTCATCCCGCCGCCGTGATCAGCGCGTTCCATCAGAACGTGCGCAACCGCAAGATGCGCGAAGAGCTGGCGATGAACAAGGTCAAGGATGTGGCTGAACTTTATTTTTTGGACGATAGGTGCGCCCGGGCCAAAGAGGGAAGGAAGTACCCCGGCGAGGACGCCGGCGCGGAAACCGACTCTACTGATGAAGACACTGCCGCCCCGACGAAGAAGGGCCGGCATCGCAACAGGAAACGTAAGGGCAAGACCGTGGTTGCCGTCAAGGGATCCGACAGCACCGGCGCCGCCAAGAAGTCTAAGGCAGACAACCTCAGCAAGGAAATTGCCGGGTGCGCCGCTTGCCGGGCCTTGGCGGCTGCCGACAAGCCGGGGGGCACCGACAAGCAGTATTGCAAGATCCATCGCACCAAGGGCCACGACCTCCAGAACTGCCGACAAGTCGAGCTGCTTGCTTAGAAGCAAATGGCCGAGTATGAAAGGCGGGACAAGGAGAAGGGCCAGGATGGTGCCGAGGGATCCGGCAAGAAGCATGGCGGCCAAGGAAGTCGCCGCGGCAAGGATGACCAACAAGAGAGGCCCGCTCGGGGCCGCGACAAGAAGCAAGAAGATGATGATCATGACGAGGACGACGAGTCCGGTGAGCAAGAGTTCCAGAAGGCTACAGAGGCCATGTGTGTCGATGGTGGCGCCTCGCTGCATACTTCTCACCGCCAGCTCAAACAGTGGGCGCGTGAGATTACAGCAGCGGAGCCCTTGTTCGACGCTTAGAAACCGCTGAAGTGGTCCAGCACGCCCCTCCTCTTTGATGCCAAGGACCACCCTGACCGCACAACTGCGGTTGGGTGCTTCCCGTTGTTGGTCTCACCAACGATACGCAACCTCAAGGCGAACAAGATGCTGGTTGACGGCGGGGCCGGTCTGAACTTGATCTCGCCCATTGTGATCAAGAGGCTGCAAATTCCTGATGGAGACCTCAAGGGAATGGGCACGTTTCAAGGGGTCAACCGGGGATGGAGCCAGCCGAAGGGAAAGGTCACATTGCATGTGACGTTTGGAGGTGAGTTGAACTACATGACAGAGAGGATTGTCTTCGATGTAGCCGAGATCCCCGTGCCCTACAATGGGATCCTTGGCCGCCCAGCACTAGCCAAGTTCATGGCGGCGTCGCATTACGCCTACAACACGCTGAAGATGCCTGGGCCGATGAACATCATCACCGTCCCCTCCCGACAAGAAGGACGTGCTGATCTGCGCCGACCTACTCTACCGGGAAGCGGTTGCAGCAGCTGCCGCCAAGGCACTTGCTCCTGCCGTTGAAGCCCTGGGAGGGAAGAAGAAGACCGGCAAGACCTCTTGCACCCACTCTGGCAAGCGCACCTCTTCGAAGTGTTGTGCTACCATCGAGGACGTGCCAGAGAGCTCCACCAGCAAGAGCAAGGAATCCAGAGATGCGCCACCAGAGACCAAGAAGGTGTCCGTCAAGGAGGATGGTACGGGAGGGGCTTTCACCATAAGCTCCACCCTTGACAGCAAATAGGAAAGCGCGCTCGTCACTTTCCTGCGGGCGAATGTCGATGTGTTTGCGTGACAAGCATCTGACATCCCCAGCGTTCCCAGGGAAGTGATTGAGCACCATCTTGCTATCTGTCCTTATGCGCGACCCATCAAGTAGAAGGTCAGGAAGCAAGCTTTGGAACAGCAAGAATTCATCACAGAGGAGATCAGAAAGTTGGAAGCAGCGGGCCTGGTGAGGGGAGTGCTCCATCCGACATGGTTGGCCAATCCGGTGGTGGTGCGCAAGGCAAACGGGAAGTGGAGGCTGTGTATTGACTACACAGATATCAATAAGGCTTGTCCTAAGGACCCCTTCCCGTTGCCACGCATCGACAGATTGTTGACTCCACGGCCGGGTGTGATCTGTTATCATTCCTCGACGCCTACTTAGGATACCACCAGATCTTCATGACAAGAGAAGATGAAGAGAAGACATCATTCATCACCCCATGTGGTACGTACTGCTTTTCACGGATGCCTTTCGGGTTGAAGAGTGCTGGCTCAACATTTGCAAGGGCAGTCCAAATTGGCTTTGAACCCCAGCTACATAGAAATATGGAAGCCTATATGGATGGCATAGTGGTCAAAACCAAAGACAGGGCAACTCTTGTACAAGACTTAGAAGAGACATTTGCCAACCTGCGCAAGATCAACCTCAAGCTGAACCCTGAGAAGTGTGTCTTCGGCGTTCCGTCCGGCAAACTTCTCGGGTTCTTTGTGTCGCAGCGTGGGATCGAGGCAAACCCAGACAAGATCAAGGCTATCGAGCAGATTGAGGCGCCCAAGCGGATCAAGGATGTGTGTCGGCTCACTAGCTGCGTTGCCGCCATGAGCCTATTCATCTCCAAGTCCGCCGAGCACGCCCTTCCCTTTTTCAAGATCCTGAAGAAGGCGGGCCCAATGGAGTGGACCCCAGAGGCCGAAGCGGCATTGCAAGACCTGAAGAGATACCTTTCCTCTACGCCGATACTAGTTGTCCCGAAGCCACAAGATCCGTTGCTGATGTACTTGGCGGCAACAAATCAAGTGGTCACTGTCGCGCTAGTGGCGCAGAGGGAGGCTGACGAAGAAGCAGTGGCGACGGTGGGGCCGGCAGACAGCAAGTCAGAGACACCACCGGCAGGGCCCGACACCGGCAAGGCAAAGCTCCCGGCAGGGTCTGACGCCATCGGGATGGGGCCCGCGCGGCCAAATGAGGTGGTGCAGAAGAAGAAGATATGCAGCACCCGGTTTACTTTGTCAGCTCCCTCTTGCAGGGGCTAGGTCAAGGTACTCCGGTGTGCAGAAATTGCTCTTCGGCCTCCTTATGGCCTCGAGGAAGCTGCGTCATTACTTCCAAGCCCACGAGATCACTGTCGTCACCCGCCTCCCGTTGCAACGGATATTGCACAACCCAGATGCAACCAGAAGGATTGTGGAGTGGGCCTTGGAGTTGTCAAGCTTTGGGTTGAAGTTTGAAAGTACCTCGACAATCCAGAATAGAGTCTTGGCAGAGTTCATTGCAGAATGGACCTCAACGTCTGATGAAGAGATCCAGGAGACCACTCTCCTCGGCAAAGAAACAGCTCGCGACTGGATTATGTACTTTGATGGAGCTTTCTAGCTGCAAGGCGCCGGTGCTGGTGTGTTGCTCGTCGCACCCACCGGAGAGCACCTCAAGTATGTAATCCAGATGCACTTTCCCAGGGAGATGTGCACCAACAACACCGCTGAGTACGAGGGGTTGCTTGCCGGTCTCAGGATCGCGGCAGACCTTGGAGTTAAAAAGCTCATCGTCAGGGGTGATTCGCAGCTCGTCGTCAGGCAGGTCAACAAGGATTATCTGAGCCCGTTGATGGAGGCATACGCAGATGAGGTGAGGAAGCTGGAGGAGCGCTTTGACGATGTACAAGCGGCGCACGTTCCCCGAGTGGAAAACGACATCGCTGACTACCTGTCAAAGCGCGCTGCATTCAAGCTACCAGTGGAACCAGGTACCTTTTTGCTTCGGTTGACTCAACCATCCGTCGAACCATCAACGGAGCAGAACAAGCGGAGGAAATCAGGCCCCGGCAAGTACTTTCCCGCCGAGCCCCCAGGGGCCGCCGGAAAGGGCGTTGCCGTGGACCATGAGCCTGCCGAGGAGCGATCGACTCCGGCAGGCCGTCAAGCCCTGGCCGTAGAGACGACCGCTCCCATGGCTGAAGAGATGCCTTTGGTCCTTGCCGTCGAGCCCCAAGCTCCGGCATGGGCACAACATACCGTCCGATTCCTCCAAACAGGGGAGCTTCCTGAGGAGCAGGAAGAAGCAGAGAAAGTAGCCAGTCGGTCTGCTATGTATCAGTTCATCGATGACGTCCTGTACAGGAAGAGACCGAACGGTGTGAAATTGAAGTGCATTCCCCGGGTGGAAGGGCTGGAGCTGTTGGTGGAGATACACGGAGGCATATGTGGCTCCCACATAGGGTCGAGGGCCCTTGCCGGCCAGGCATTCCGGCAGGGTTTCTTCTGGCACACTGCCCTCCAGGATGCAACGGCACTAGTAACCAAGTGTGAAGCGTGTCAGTTCCATTCAAAGAAGCTTCATCAACCAGCTCAAGCCCTTCAAGCAATCCCTCTCTCCTAGCCATTTTTGGTCTGGGGGCTCGACATACTGGGCCCTTTCCCTCGTGCTGTCGGGGGCTTTGAGTACTTGTACGTTGCAATCGACATGTTCACAAAGTGGCCGGAGGTGGAAGCAGCGAGGAAAGTGATAGCACAGTCAGCCATAAAGTTCTTCAAGGGACTAGTCTGCCGTTTTGGTGTGCCAAACAGAGTCATCACCGACAACGACACGCAGTTCACAAGCCACACCTTCATGCAATACATCCAAGACCTCGGCAGCAAGGTCTGTTTCGCTTCCATGGCACACCCACGGAGCAACGGCCAGGCCGAGAGAGCAAATGCTGAAGTGTTGCGTGGCCTGAGAACGAAGACTTTCGATACGCTGCACAAGAGCGGAAGGCGCTGGATTGATGAGTTGCCGACGGTTCTTTGGTCAATCAGGACGACGCCAAATCGAGCAACCGGCTAGACACCCTTTGCCCTGGTATACGGGGCAGAAGCAGTTCTCCCCACGGAACTCATATACGGGTCACCTCGAGTGCTCGCTTACGACGAGCTTGAGCAAGAGCAATTGCGGCAAGATGACGCAACGCTCCTTGAGGAAGATCGTCTGCGGGCGGCTGTGAGAGCAGCATGCTACCAGCAAGCCTTGCGCTGCTACCATAGCCGCAAGAGTCTCTCCCTCGGTTAGGGTTGATAGTGCTTAGCGGCGACTAACCCCTAGCCTAGAGGTCGAGTACGCGTCTTTCTGTCCTCTTTGGTTCACAGGGCACGTGGACACTTCTTCTGAGCCGCTTGGGAGAAAGAGGACGGACCGGCACTCCGGCCCCGGCAAGCCAGGAGTGCCGGGGGCTGAAGACACAAGGATCCAACCATGGCAAGCCAAGGTTGCCGGGGGCTGCGAATTCAGGTAAGTCTTTCATCCCCTGTTATGCACTTCCGTATGGAACTGGGACATGTGAAACCTCATTTATGTTCTTAAAACCACCGTGCTCCCCCTTTCCTATACCCAAGAGCTACCTCCTGGGTTGGAATTTGGTAGTAGTCACGGTGGCGAGGAGATGAACAAGGGGCCTAACTCTACTTCGCCCTGCCTCCGCCAAGGGCATGAGAATGGTCGACTGGAGTGGGGAAACGGCAAGGCCTGTTGCCGGGCAACAGTATTTATCTTAAAAATAACAAGGATTCGTCCTTGGCATGGGCCTTGCTCATGCACAGAGAACCCGGCAAACACCCTTTTTCATTAAAAACATCCCATACAGGTACAGTTCGTACGGAACAAAAAACGTGAGCAAGGGGATTACAAGTTTCAAATCTAACAAGTGCCCGCAGGCTTACAAACTAAAAAGAGATAAGGTGCCCGTAATCCCTTTCTTGTCCCTCTCCTCAGAAGGTGAAACAAGACAGCAGGAGGGCGAAAGGAGCGCCTAGGCAAGGCATGAGCAGCAGAAGGCGCCAGGAGAACATCCCGGTGGCCATCCCGGAGAGAGGCTGGTGATGATGATGACCGGAGAAGAGCTGGAAGACGAGGCGGCAGGACCGGCAATACGCGACGAAGTTGTCGGTGCCCGCGTACTCCGACTTGACGGCCCTCCACCCGCCTTCTTCGCCTTCTTCGGGCCTCCTACGCTAGCCGCCCAAGGAGGCGACCCCGAGAAGTTCAAGGGGCCCGGTGCAGATGCTGCTGCTACGGACACCTAGTCGGACCCGTCATCCTCTTGCCTACTACCCTCGTCGTCGCTGTCGTTGTCCTCCTCGTCGCTCTCGCTCGAGGAGGAATCTTCATCGTCGGAGGAGCTCTCCACGCAGCACTTCAGGCGAGTTCCAAGATCTCCGAAGACCTTGACGGAGAGAAGGCCGCCCTCCATTAACTTGAAGTAGAGGACGAGCCCCACCATCAGGCTATGGATATGGGAAAATGTCTTCCATCCGCGGCGGAGATACATAACATGCTGAGCGGGGAAGTCGACGTCGACCCACGTGCCGCCGGTCTCGCAGCCCCTCATGTGCAATCCGAGGGTCTGGGGCGGATCGAGCTCCATCTCCTGAGCGAAGGGGGTGGGGAGACGGAGACGACGACGCGTTGGCCGGCGCAGCCTGATGAAGAACTCGCGAGGCTGGTCCCCGACGTGACCCTCCATCGCGGGAGGCACCGCTGGCGTAGGCACGACCGCCGCGCCACCTCGTCCCCCTCTCCCTTGACCGCCGCGGCGACCTTGGCCATGCCCCCTCCCCCTTCCTCTCGTGGCTGGCTCCGCCGCCGCGGGCTCGTGGGAAGGAGGGACGCGCTGACGAGCAGCGACCCTCGCCGCCACCGTCGAAGGCCCAGCGCCTCCTCTCGCCATGGCAGGTGGAAGAAAGAAGCAAAGGTGCAAGAGGATGGATACTGAAGGAATGTGGGATGACGCCCTCCCTCGCCCTCCTTATAAAGGAGCGAGGTCGAGACTCGTCCGCCCCACTCAGCCAATCCAGCCATCGGAGGCGCAGGGAGTCAGGACCGACCCGCTGCCCCAATCAGCGACGGCCCGGTTTCCCGCCTCCATCACCTGCCACTTGCATGGAGGACGCGTGGCTAGCGAGCAGGATCGAAGGGACGGGTGAGGCGACTGTTCCCTGCCCCGTGACCATGGGGCGTGGGCGCCTTGAAGAGTGTGACCTGAGTCCACCCAGTAAATGAGCCGCGCCTCCACGCCTCCCTCTTTTTATGGGGAAGGCGCGAGCCGCCTCTTTACCACGATGTGACACATGCATGCATAAACCGCCCCACGCATGACCCCCCACGTCGCGCGCAGGTCATGGGGAAGCGCAGTGGACGGAGAGTTACTGTGGTAAAAATCCGCCCCACCTGCCCGCGCACCATTTTGGGCCTGGCCCAACAACGTGTTGCGCTTATGTGTGGCCCAGGCCCGGGGGCTCCTGTCGGTGTACAAAAGTAGGGGCACTCTTTTGTACCCCTTTACTTGTGCACGGTCAGTCGGAGCCGCGCACCGCGGCCACACTAAGCAAGGCAGAGGAGGGGAGCTGGAGAGAAGCCAAAGCACAAGAAGCCCAAGGCAACGTGAAGACGAAGAACACAAAGGACAGAAGGGCGAAGTAGGTTCCCCCAGCAAGACCCTTGCCGGGGCAACCTCGGCAGCCCCAGCAAGGGCCTTGCCGGGGTGGCACGCCCGACGCCAACAGAGTGAGCTACACTTGAGCCCACGGGTTCCAACCCAAACAAATACATTGGAACTAGGGCTCGGGAGGCACCTCCGCAGTGGCATGCAGATCCTTGTCAGGACCATAGAGATGTGAGATCAGATGAGAACCAGAAGAAGGCGACCCTTAGCGGGATCCTTGCCGAGGAGATCCATAAGACCCCCGGCAAGCGCCTTGCCGAGAAGACTGCAACGCCACGGCAAGACCCTTGCCGGGCCCGGCAAGGCCTTCGCCAAGGGCGTCAGCAGGGCCATAGCCAGGCCCGCATCGACCAAGACTCCACCGCCGTCGCCAAGCAGCTGCTAGCTCAACCAGCTGGGCAGGCACCTGCGTGCCGACCGGCGGCCTTTACGCCAACTCAGCAAGCACCTGCGTGGTGGCATGCACATCTTCGTGAAGACCCTACCACCGCGCCACCTCAGCTGCCTGCCTGCCTACATGGCACCACATGCATCGCTGGCCTGGGCGCGTCACGAAGCAAGGCGGAGCAGCGACCGAAGGGACGGGCCTTGTTCCCGTCCCCGATAAAGCTAAGGGACACCTAAGCTATGCATTAAATGCGTCTTGTCCTGTAACACGGGCGATAAGCCCGCATCACTGTATACCTTTCCACCTCCTATATGCCACTGTGGCAGCCCCTTTTGACTATAAATGGAGGCCCATGGCGTACTGGAGAGGGATTCGGCTCTTTTGAACTACACAGCCACCATAGCTAGTTTGAGAGCTCAAGAACTCTCTCAAATACACACCAAAGCAGGACTAGGGTATTACGTATCCTCGCGGCCCGAACCTGGGTAAACGATCCTTGTGTTGACTGTTAATCCTGCTCATCTCACAACCCCGCGCCCCGGCAACCGTAGTAGGGATTCTTGTGATCCCATAGGTGTCGTTTTCCACCGACAGAGTGTCATCCCCTATGCCTCGGCCATAGGGTCTATTATGTATGCCATGCTGTGTACCAGACCTGATGTGAACCTTGTCGTAAGTTTGGTAGGGAGGTACCAAAGTAATCCCGGTATGTAACACTAGACAGTGGTCAAGAATATCCTGAAGTACCTGAAAAGGACTAAGGATATGTTTCTCGTTTATGGAGGTGACGAAGAGCTCGTCGTAAGGGGTTACGTCGATGCTAGCTTCGACACAGATCTGGATGACTCCAAGTCACAAACCGGATACGTGTATATTTTGAATGGTGGGGCAGTCAGCTGGTGCAGTTGCAAGCAAAGCGTCGTTGCGGGATCTACATGTGAAGTGGAGTACATAGCAGCCTCGGTGGTAGCACAGGAAGCAGTCTGGATGAAGGGGTTCATCACCGACCTAGGAGTTATTCCCAATGCGTCAGTCCCGATGACTCTCTTCTGTGACAACACTGGAGCTATTGCCCTTGCCAAGGAGCACAGGTTTCGCAAGAAGACCAGGCATATCAAGCGTTGCTTCAACTCCATTCATGAATATATTCAAGATGGAGACATAGATATTTGTAAAGTGCATACGGATCTGAATGTCGCAGATCTGTTGACTAAACCTCTTCCACGAGCAAAACATGATCGACACCAAATTCTATGGGTGTTCGATTCATCACAATGTATCTAGATTATTGACTCTAGTGCAAGTGGGAGACTGTTGGAAATATGCCCTAGAGACAATAATAAAATGGTTATTATTATATTACCTTGTTCATGATAATTGTCTATTGTGCATGCTATAATTTTGTTATCCGGAAATCGTAATACATGTGTGAATACATGGACCACAACATGTCCCTAGTGAGCCTCTACTTGACTAGCTCGTTGATCAATAGATGGTTACGGTTTCCTGACCATGGACATTGGATGTCGTTGATAACGGGATCACATCATTAGGAGAATGATGTGATGGACAAGACCAAATCCTAAGCATAGCACAAGATCGTGAAGTTCGTCTGCTAAAGCTTTTCTAATGTCAAGTATCATTTCCTTAGACCATGAGATTGTGCAACTCCCGGATACCGTAGGAATGCTTTGGGTGTGCCAAACGTCACAACATAACTGGGTGGCTATAAAGGCACACTACGGGTATCTCCGAAAGTTTCTGTTGGGTTGGCACGAATCGAGACAGGGATTGGTCACTCCGTGTGATGGAGAGGTATCTCTGGGCCCACTCGGTAGGACATCATCATGATGAGCTCAATGTGACCAAGGAATTGATCACGGGATGATGTGTTATGAACGAGTAAAGAGACTTGCCAGTAACGAGATTGAGCAAGATATAGGGATACCGACGATCGAATCTCGGGCAAGTATCGTACCGGTAGACAAAGGGAATTGTATACGGGATTGATTGAATCCTCGACATCGTGGTTCATCCGATGAGATCATCATGGAACATGTGGGAGCCAGCATGGGTATCCAGATCCCGGTGTTGGTTATTGACCGGAGAGATGTCTCGGTCATGTCTACATGCCTCCCGAACCCGTAGGGTTTACACACTTAAGGTTCGGTGACGCTAGAGTTGTTACGGGAAATAGTATGTGGTTACCGAATGTTGTTCGGGGTCTCGGATGAGATCCTGGATGTCATGAGGAGTTCCGGAATGGTTCGGAGGTGAATATTTATATATGGGAAGTCGTCATACGGTCACCGAAAGTGTTCGGGGTTTGCCGGTATTGTACCGGGACCACCGAAGGGGTTCTGGGGGTCCACCGGGAGGGTCCACCTGCCCCGGAGGGCCCTATGGGCTGTATGTAGAAGGGAACCATCCCCCAAGTGGGCTGGGAGGCATCCCCCCTAGGGCCCATGCGCCTAGGGTTGGGGGGGAACCCTAAAGGGGGCGCCCCCCTTGGCATGGGGGGCAAGCCCCCTCCCCTTGGCCCCCGCCCCCCTCTAGATCTCATCTAGAGGGGCCGGCCCCCTTCCCCCTTCGCCCTATAAATAGAGGGGGAGGGAGGGCAGCAGCACCTCATCCAAGGCGCAGCCCTCCCCCTCTCCAACACCCCCTCCTCCTCCGTTGAGCTTGGCTAAGCTCTGCCGGAGAACTGCTAGCTCCTCCACCACGTCGTCGTGCTTTCGGAGTTCTTCCCCAACTTCTCCTTCCCCCTTGCTGGATCAAGAAGGAGGAGACGTCCCCGTGCTGTACGTGTGTTGAACGTAGAGGCGCCGTTGTTCGGCGCTTAGATCGGAACCGACCGCGATCTGAATCGCTGTGTGTACGACTCCACCAACCGCGTTCTTTGTAACGCTTCCGCATCGCGATCTACAAGGGTATGAAGATGTACTGCCCCCTCTCTCATTGCTAGTCTCTCCATATATTGATCTTGGTGATGCGTAGAATTTTTTTTGATTTCTGCAACGATCCCCAACAATAAGTTAGCATCTTAGGTTGCCTTACTAATTGTCATGCATCACACAAAGTAGTAGTACAACATTTAATATGACACGGTATCATGATATGATACCACATCCTCTCTTTCCTCATTTAATTGTGTGCCACATCATACTAGCTAGTCGTCTATGATATACTAGCTACCTCACTACGAGCATGGTTAATAATACAACCAAGGCTCAGCTATAAGAAGTTGCCATGTCATATATAGCCAACCTCTTAGCGGGCATGTACAATAATAAGTTTTATATACGTACTAGTTTATCAATAGTTGGCCCACCTTACATCCTCATAAAGTGTCTTGGGTCTCGTGTTGCAGCTGGCTCTACTAACCAAGAGCCCGCTTCTCTTCTCTTTCCTCCAACTAATAAGCACATATATATTATTCTATTCCTTATAGCCTGCTTAGACTACCCATAGTGGGAGTAACATAGGTAGTAACATCACACGTATCTAGATAAAATATATGATGTGACAAGCAATAAAGGAAGAAAGAGAGGAAAGTGGTAACATAGCTAGTTTGACTGGCCACAATGGGTAGTAACATAGACTAGTAACATGCCCATGTTACTAGTCTATGTTACTACCTCTATAGTGGGGAGTAACATATGTGTGGTAACATGCAACACTTCATTTATTCGGCTATAGAATCATTTCGCCTTGATATGTGTGTGATGTTACTCATACTACTAGTAACTAGCTATGTTACCACTTTCCTCCATTTCTTCATTTATTGCTTGCCACATCATCTATTTTATCTAAATGATGTGGCAAGCAATAAATGAAGAAAGAGATGAAAGTGGTAACATAGCTAGTTACTACTAATATGAGTAACATCACACATATATATCAAGGCAAGATGTGTCTATAGCCTAATAAATGAAGTGTTGCATGTTACCACACACATATGTTACTACCCACTATAGAGGTAGTAACATAGACTAGTAACATGGGCATGTTACTAGTCTATGTTACTACCCATTGTGGCTAGTCTTACTAGTAGTATGAGTAACATCACACATCTCAAGACAAGATGAGTCTATAGCCTAATAAATGAAGTGTTGCATGTTACTACACATATGTTACTCCCCACTATAGAGGTAGTAACATAGACTAGTAAAATTCTATGTTACTACCCATTGTGGCTAGTCTTAATTATGTCACTCTATTGTGTACTTGCTCTAATGCATAATATCATAGAGTAGCTAGTATCATATGTTACTCCCCACTATATGTTCTTTTAATTAATTCAATGACAACCCATCAAAATTGATTAGTTGGCATGCATGATACTAGCTATGATACCACCTTACTATCAGCCTAACAAAGGTGTACAGAACATTTGTGCGTCGCTTTGTGAGTTTTCATACGTTTGTTCGAGAAGCGGGGGAAAAGTTTCAAACATTTCGGGCGCGAGGTGCAGCCACTGGCGTAGGCCTAGTTGGTATTTTAATTACAGGAAATTCAGATGGAGTTCGGACATCATCAAAATCGATGTGTGCCTGTGGCGTGGTCTCACGACCCCGTGGAAAAAAATAGGTAAATTTTGGCACAAGTTTTGATGACCGCTCCTTCCAAAACGGAGCATCTCACATGAAGGATCATGGTTTTCCAAAAGGAGACGTGTCAATTCAAACTCCTGTGGCTGGTGACTTCATCGTTTGGCCTCATAAAAATTTCCCCACGGTACACAATCACCAATATACCACGTGTTAGATTTTCTAGCGCATTTGAGGTATCGTTAACTATATTTAAGACATTTTTTGAGATTAACGTGCATTTTGTGCATAAAAGTAAAATTACAATCGGAACTGCATGTGCTGTCGAAAGGGACGAGGATCACCGTTCGATCTGGGACGATCCGTGGGGTTTGGGTTCTGGCCAGTCAGAAACCACGACTCAGATTGTCACATCCCTAGCTTCTATCAATGCACTAGGCTAGCTTCATGTGTGCATCATGTTTAATATTCGAAAGAAACTTGAAATGGGGATGTTCAAACCCTAGCATTAAAGGAACTCAACTAGGATGGATTAAAATCTTTTCAATAAACCCAAAATGTCCCTAAGAAAAGTTCATGATTTCTGGTTAAGGTGGAGACCTCTGCCAAAAATGATGAATATATTCTTAGATCATTTTTGGATTTTTGAATTAAATCATATTTTATTTGACTTTGGGCATTTAAATACTATAAATATTTAAGTGCTCAAATGATTCTGAAACTAAATCTGGGTCACTGAATAATCCACAGAGAGTCCACAAATTATTTCAGGAGTTTCCGAAATGGGTTAGTATTGTTACTAATTCAAAACAGAGGAAAAGAAATAGAAAACAGAAACAAATGAGAGAGAGAGAGAAGTGCTTACCTGTGCAGCCCACCAGAGCCAGCCCACCAGAGCCGGCCCAACTCCTATGCTGGTCCAGCACTGTGCGGCCTAGCCCACCGCAGCCGCCACCGTCTTCAATCTCCTGCTAGTAGGCAGGAGGGCGTGTGCCCGACGCTCGCGTGCACGCCCCGGCCACCTCCTGCTTGCCGCTTCCTCCTCGACGCGCCTGGAGACGCCACGACACCCTCCCGGACCTCCCTCACTCTTCCCTGCGCTCTTCCCCTCCCTTGCTGGCCTCTCTCTCCCGCGACCGGACGCCACCATCGTCGCCGCTCCCCGCTGCTGTGGCCATCGCCTCCCCCCTCACCCCTCCGTGCTGTCCAGAGGCTCCACCTCGACGCCACGGAGCTTCAAGATGAAGCACGCGCCCGCGGGATGCCCGAAGCGACGCCATCGTCATCTTCGTCGCTGCCTCGGCCACCGGACGCCGTCGTCAAATTCGCCGCCGCGGAGACCTCCCCGAGCCCTCCGACGATTCCATTGGATGCACCGTGAGCTCCCCGTCACTTTCCCCCTAACCCCGCTGCCTTTTGCTCGCCTTAGCCGTCGCCTCCTTGCTGGCCATAGCACGCCGCCGCCTGAGCTCGCCGTTGGCGTAGCTCCGGTGACCATTTGGTCACCCTGGCGAGCCCAACGCGTTCGCGACCTTCCGTAGAGTATTCCTAGCGCTAGCACCCGCCCGTTTGCACGCCGCAACAGCTAACCCGTGGCCACCCGAACTCCGGCGGCCGCAACCGAGCTCGCCGTCGTTGACTCCGGCCACCCCAAGCCCAACCACGGGCACCAACGGATGCGCTGTTGCCCCAGCTATCCGTAGGGCCCAACGGCGCCTCGAATGGTGCCCGTAGAGGAATCCTGAGCCTCTCCGTCGCGTCCGTCGTCGCCGGCGGGTTTGACCCCGCCGACCAGGAGGTTTGACCTTTCCCCGGGTCAATGACAGGTGGGGCCGCCCCTGTTAGATTATTTTAGATTTTAGTTAGATGCTAATTAAATTTAGTTAGCCACTAACTCACTGACATGTGGGCCCCGCCCTGCTAACAGCCTAGTTAGGGTTAGATTAGCACTAACTAACTCGGTTAGTTAGCTGAGTCACTGACCAGTGGGCTCCACTAGTCAGGTTTGACCTGGACGGCGCCTGTTGACCTGCTGAGGTCAGCATGACGCAACACTGACGCAGTAATAGATTTTCTGGACTTATTCTTTTTCAGGAAATTCCAGAAAATAGTGCTAACTTCAAAAAATCATAGAACATAATCTATAACTCAGAATGAAATAAATTATATATGAAAAATGATCAAAAAATCCAATCTATCCATCTGTACTGGTTTCGTGCATGTTAGAGAAACTTAACCTTGCTGTTTAGGTCAAACATGTTAATGCACTTATATGAACCCATAACTTGAGTTTGTATTTGAATCTTTGGTTCAAATAAGCTCAAAACCTTCTGGTTGTAGTTGCATTGGCCCAACACACTCATATTGCCATGTCATGATCATGCATCATATCGTGCATTGCATTGATTGTGATTTCTCTCTGTTGCCGGTAATTGTCCCCTCTCAGTAGACGTTGCTTCGATGATGTGATCGATGACAATGATGGAGAACTATACTATCTTCGGAAGTGTCAGGCAAGCAAAACCCCCTTGTTCATTCTGATACAATCCCACTCTCTCGCTCCTGCTCTCTTTTACTGCATTAGGACAACAACGTTTCAACTATTACATGCTGCGGTAGTTGAACCCCTTTCCTCTGCATGACTTGTCATTGCCACAGTAAATAGATGAAACCCACTAGCATGAGTAGGAGTTGTTTGAGCCCTGATGTGCCTACTCATTCATGCTTGTTTGTCATGCCTGCTATTGCTTAGAGTTGTGTCAGGTCTAATTCATCGGGGATGGATTGGAATGTTGTGAGCATGTCCTACTGTGTGAGAGCTAAGTGTGTGAACACGATTTGGTAAAGGTAGCGATGAGAGGCCATGTAGGAGTACATGGTGGGTTGTCTCATTGCAGCCGTCCTCAGGAACTGAGTTCTGTGTTTGTGATCCATGAACAGTTACTACCACACATTGGGTTCCGGTAACTCGACCCCTCTCGACTTATTAATCAACATGATCTCTTTCCAGGAGTTGCAACTAGTTTTTGGTGTTTGTAGGTAGTGCTAGTAGTCTACTAAGTGGCACCCGATACAGGTGGGCTTGGGACAGACTAGGCACAGTGGCCCGGTGTACCAAGTGGCACCCGGATGGTGGGCTTGGGAACCCTGCACACATCGTTTGGGGCCATGAGCGATACCCCAGCCGGATCTCCTTGCGGATGGAACCCGAATAGGCGATAAACCTGGACGAGAGACTTGTGTGGTTAGTCAGGTCGTGGCCGACTCCCTCCCCAGGCTTCCGCTTGAAGGTTGCCGAGATACACGACGTGTACATGGTGGTAAGTGGCGAGAGCGTGTGTGAAGAAGTACACCCCTGCAGGGTTAACATCATCTATTCGAATAGCCGTGTCCGCAGAAAAGGACTTCTGGGTTGCCTGTACAGTTCATAGACAAGTGAAAGTGGATACTCTAAAATGCGCAAGATAAGCGTGAGTGCTATGGATGGCGTTCTCGTAGGGAGACGGGAGCAGATCCATAGTGGTGTATTGATATGGTGAATATGTGGACTCATGTGCGCCACCTCAAAAGAGTTACTTGTAGTCGTAGTTTAGGATAGCCACCGAGTCAAAGTTGGCTTGCTGCAGTTAAACTCCACTACCCCCTTTGTTGATACCGATGCATATGTAGTTAGTTCTGATGTAAGTCTTGCTGGGTACATTTGTACTCACGTTTGCCTATTTTATGTTTTGTAGAGAGACGTCGGTCTCGCTTGTAGTTCCGTGTGGACTTCGACGTTTAGCTTGATACCACAGCTACGATCTTGTGCCCTCGGCAGGATCGGGTAGATAGTCAGGCTTCGCCGCCTTTTTCATTTGTAGATGTCTGTACTCAGACATGTTAAGCTTCCGCATGTGCTTGACTTGTATGCTCTGAATGTTGGGTCATGAGACCCATGTTTGTAATATCTGGCTCTTTGGAGCCTAATGAATAATACTCTGAGTCGTAGAGTCTTGTTGTGATGCCATGTTGTATTTGCACATATCGAGCATATTGTGTGTATGATTGAAATGCTTGGTATGTGTGGGATCCGACAACCTAGTTGTTTATCCTTGGTAGCCTCTCTTATGGGGAAATGTAGTCTTGTGCTTCCATGAGCCATAGTAGTCCGCTACAGCCCGGTTCACCGGAGTCCTGCTAGCCCAGCACTACTACTCCGGAACACCTGACTGGCCGGCATGTGATTCACTTCGTTCCTGTGTGTGTCCCTTCGGGGAAATGTCACGCGGTGACATCCGGAGTCCTGCCTAGCCTGCTACAGCCCGGGTTCCCGGAGTCCTGTTAGCCCAGTGCTACAGCCCGGATTCACACGCTGCTAACCGACATGCTCGATGTTGATTCATGTATGCCTGTCCCCGTAAGTGCCACTTTGGGTTCACGACTAGTCATGTCGGCCCGGGTTCTCTGTCATATGGATGCTAGCGACACTATCATATACGCGAGCCAAAAGGCACAAACGGTCCCGGGTCATGGTAAGGCGACACCCGTGGGAATACCGTGCGTGAGGCCGCAAAGTGATATGAGGTGTTACTGGCTAGATCGATGTGACTTAGAATTGGGGTCCTGACACAGATCGTGGGCGGGGTGGGGGGGGGGGGTTGGTCGGCACATGGCTTTCATCAACGAACCATGTGTTATTCGCAAACCAGATTGCATATATTTGTTCACACATATTGTTGTGAGATCAATTGAGTGTGCTACCTCTATGATATAATAATAATAATAATAACAAAAAACAGCTCATATTCATTGCCTGAGATGACAGCATATCAAGGTCAACATATTCACGGTTCTTACATCAACAGACAATCGGGCATAACTCACAAATTCAGTACACGCGACAGTTCTAGATTGAACGAATTAAGTTGCAGGGTAGGCATAAAGGCTTGTCTTACAGCTTAATTCCCATGTACATGGGGGAACTGGGATCATTAAGTTGACCCCGAATGAACTTGGGGTTTTTGATGGTTTTACGCTGCTCTGTTGCACGGGTGCGTGATCCCTTGGCTGGCAACTCATCAAATTCATTGTACTCGTCATGATCGGCAACATCGTCGACACCCAATATCCTTCTCTTCCCATGCATCGCCAAATGGCCATTCTTATGCAAGGGGCCTTCCACAAAGAAAATCTGGGTAGCATCGCTAGCAAGAATGAATGGGTCCGCGTGATATGCCATCGTTGTCCTGTTAACACATCAAGAAAATCCCTCTTGACGTGGGATTGATGAGGATCCCTCTTGGTATTCCTATACTCATAGTGGTATGTGGGATTGATGAGGATCCCTCTTGGTCTTCCTGTACTCATCAATCCTTACCTAAACAAGAGGGATCCATGCACACCTGAATAATACCACCTTAACTTTCACATAGTTATGCTCCCAAATCTCTTTGATGGTTCCATAGTATACCCTTTTATCAGCTTCATTTATAGTCATGCATTCTATTCGAACAGAGCTGTTCTGATACGAGGTCTTCTTATCATGTTCCTCAGTGTAGAACGTGCATCCATTTATGTCACATGCTTGGTACGTCAGCACCGTAGGTGATGGCTTTTGTGCCAACCACGTAGCAATGTCATCGATGGATCCTTGTGCCAAACGATTCTTCAGCCTTCGGCGTAGTTCTTAGTGTGCTCCTTCATCTCCACATCTGATGAAGGCACCATTGGTAAGAATCTTTGGCGTATCTCCGCCAAGTGTTCTTCAGCATAAGCGATGAGAACTGGGCTGTTAAGCAGTACCGTCAAATGGGCTATCTCTACCAATTCTCCGGGTGCGGCCATTTGCGTGCCAGCAAGGACCGGCTTACCTTTCAGCCTTCCCTCGTGGCGAGAGAGGGGAAAACCTTTAGGTCTTTGTTTCATGTATTCGGTGCAAAACTCAACCACCTCCTCCACGGTATAACCTTGTAGGATGCTTGCCTCTGGATGGTATCAGTTCCGACAAAAGCGCTTCAGTATTCCCATGAACCACTCGAAGGGATACATGTTGAGTAGAAACACAGGACCACAATACTTTATCTCGTCGACAAGGTGCACAGTGAGATGGACCATGACATCAAAGAATGACGGTGGGAAAAACATCTCTAGGTTCGAAAATATACTTGCAATATCATCTTGCATATGATCCAACTCTTCAGTTTCTACAACTTTCTGCCATAGATGGTTGAAGAAATCACAGAGGTCAATGAGTGTGTTTCTTATATCTTTGTCCATCAGATTCCTGATGGCCATCGGGAGGATTTGTGTCAACATTACGTGGCAATCATGTGACTTCATGTGTCCCAACTTCATTTTACCTGAGCTCACATCCACGAGACTTCTGATGTTTGCGCATTAGGAAGAAGGTGTCTTAACTGACAACAAATAGGTGAAGAACTGTGTTGCTTCTTTTGTACTAAAATTGTAAGTTTGGCGAGCTTTGATGAATTTGTCATCATCTTCTGCTTCACTCTTGCGTTGTGATTGATCAACAAGCATATCGAGCCGTGAACCGTCACCATCCTTTCTTTTACCTTTAATCTTGAGTAGAGTACCAAGGATGCTTTCACATACGTTCTTCTCTACGTGCATGACATCGATGCAGTGACGTACACGTAGAATCTCCCAGTAAGGTAATTTCAAGAACACCGATTTCTTCTTAAACACTTGATCCTTGTGTGTTAGTTTCACCGTCAAAGGGTGGTTCTTGCCAAGCACAACATTAATTTTTTTAGCCATGTTGTGGACCACCTCCCCTTCATAGGGTCTTGGGGCCGCAGCTGCCTCTGTCGTACCATCAAATTCAGCTTTCATCTTTCGGTATGGTGATTTTTCCGTAAGAACCTACGATGACGCAAATACACTGTTTTGTGCGAGTTGGGAAGTCTTCTGCTAGCTGTCCTATCCATGCATGTGACACACCCTACATCTCCCCTTGTTTTTTGCCCCGATGTGTTGGCTAATGCCGGCATATCTTGAATGGTGTGCACCAGCATCGCCTGTAGATCGAAAATCTCCTTTCTGTAAGCATCATAACATTTTACAGGAGGCGCATCTATCCACACTGTCAGCAGTTCTTCTATCAGTAGCTGAAAGTAAATGTCGATGTCATTTCTAGGTTGCTTCGGGCCTTGGATAATCATTGACATCATAATGTATTTTTTCTTCATACACAACCAAGGAGCTAGGTTATATATGCACAGAAGCACCGGCCATGTGCTATGGTTGGTGCTCATATCGCCAAAAGGATTCATCTCGTCAGTACACTCCCCGAGCCTTATCCTTCTAGGGTCCTTGGCAAATTTGTCAACCTTTTTGTCGATTAATTCCCACTGAGCCCCATCTTTCGGGTGCCTCATAAACCTATCCGCAATTCGCTCATCATGATGCCACCGAAACCTCTTTGCCTCTCTAGGGTTTGCAAACAAACGCCTCAACCTTGGAATTAAAGGCAAGTACCAAACAACCTTTAACGGGATTCTTGTCTTGATCTCGTCATCCAATTTGTACTTGTCCTTTGTTCTCCTATGCTTGTATCGTGCATGCTTGCATGTGGGACATGCACGAAAATCTTTGTACTCACCACGGTACAATATACAATCATTCGCATAGGCGTGTATCTTCTGTACTTCATTCGTGCTTCTGGGGAGCACATTATCTTTCGGAAGAATTTCTTTCAAAATACCTAACATTTTTGTGAAGCCCTTGTTTGATAGACCGTTTGTTGCTTTAAATCTAAGAAGCACCAGGGTGGCACTCAACCTGGAATAATTCTTTTTGCGACCTGGATACAATTCTTTCTTGGAGTCCGTATCAATGGTTGGCAGATCCTTGTACCCAATCATATCCTTTTCTGGGCCCTTGAAATCCGCATATCAAGATCTGGCATATCAAGATCGTCGTCATCTGCGTCGACGTCTTGGTTTTCCAGTGGGCGTTTCGGCTTTCCGGGGTTCCATTGGTAGCTTGACGCCTCTGCCCCGATGTTAGATTCAACATCCATGTGACCCTGATCGGGGTTTGGCATCTCGCTGCCCTGGGTATCTTCATCCATGACCTCCTCTTCATCGTGTCTGGTCCAACGTGTATATCCATCTCTGGACATCTGCAACTTCATGTGACTCTGTATTGGCACAATCAGTACATGGAAACAGGATGTAATCCGCATCACCAATTCTCCTCTTTGTACTTTCAGCCAAATTCATGAACTCGGTCACGTGATTGATAAAATCTGCGGTTTTCCGATTCTTCATCCATCGAGATCGTTCCATCTGCAGCACACGAATGGTCATTAAAAACAAAACAACAACATTAATACACAGATTAACTGCTGCCTAAAGATGCGTGCATAAATCACAAGGTTTTATTTTAATAATTACTAAGGGCGCTCCATGTTGTTATCTAGACGTGCAGAGTACTAGTACAACACTACACTTCGGAATTGAATACCTTAATTTAGCCACTCACGAAAAGAATACCTTAATTAATTAGCCGCGTGGCGACCTCCACCCAGCAGACAGACAAGCGCGAGGCGGTGGCACGCCGAGACAGCAGGGTCGAGGAGCAAAGCTTAGTGCGGCTGCCGCCTGAAGTTTGACCTCCACTATCCCGCCATCGACCGCGATGGATGTGCTCGAATCACGCCGTGGCCGACCTCGATGGTTGAGCTCCTCCTATCTCCCGCCGTAGACCGAGGATTGACCTCCTATGACGCCGCCACCGCCCACCGATCGAGGATTGACCTCTTCTTCGGTAGCCGCTGCCTAGGCCGCCGCCGCCATCTCTATATGAAGAGCGGCTATTTTTTTACGGATATCCGCGGAGCGGCTGTTTACATGGTATCTCACCGTAACTCAATTATATGGATAGGGTAGTACATCACATACGGTCATGTAACGGCAGCAGTGCCTAACCTACGTTGTCTTCTCACACGGTTTGGTGCGGAAATCGTGTGTGGCGTTGTAATACCTAACACAAACGACATGTAAAAATAGTGTGCCATATACAACATATATATAGTGCCATTAGTAGTTCCCGACCGTTAGCTTATCTCCACAGTTTCCCCATTTCCCCCAAATCCCTACATAGCCTCCAAATTCCCTCGCGTGGCACTGACATTGGGGGAATGCAGAAGAGTGGTGCCAATGGTTTCGGTGCGGCTGCTCCTGCTCGTATCGCCGCCACGACGGCTGTCGCCACCGAGCACTTGCCTAAGGTCAACAGAAGGCAGGTGTACTACGGATCCGAATTGTCCTGTCAGGTTCCAATCTATCCCGATCTTTTTTAGCATGTCCAAAGTATGGCTCCTTGCTAAATCCGTCCTGAATGATCCCCCTCCCCCCAGGAAAGCGATCTGCTGCCGGATCCGAAGCTTGACTCCAGACTCCTGCAACACGAGTTCAACTCTGAGTTTTGCGCCATCGAGAAGTACCAAAAGCTGAGTTGTGTGCACGGGCACACTCCCTCTCGACGTGTATGCACGGAGGGATTCGATATTGGCAGGCAGTTTCTCAGTTGCCCCTTAGAGGTTAGTGCTAATTAAGTTCATCATTTTACTTCAGTTAATGCCACCGCTCATCTAGAATACTATTTAACATTGGCAGGGATATGAGGCTTGTGCCTTTGTTAACTGGCTGGATGAAGAATGTCATGGCAGGGCTCGGAGTGTTATCACCAAGCTCGCAGAAGATAACATAAAGCTGAAGAAGAAACTGGCTGATCTGGAATGTACAATCAGTACGATGAAGCAAGAAAGAATCAATCACAGGCAACATTGAAAGCAAGAGACAAGAAGGAACTAGCATGTGTAGTTGTGGTTGTCGCATTAGCCATGTTCTATGCGCTGTTTGCAATGATGATTAGGGGTTTTCTTTGACAGTATTGCTAAAGCACATCTAGATGTGCTCTAAGTAATGCACATCTAGGTCCTATGCCATTGATGTTACGCGAAGATTCATGCAGATATTTTCTTTGTCTTTTTTCTTTTCCTTTCTAGTTTGATTATTACTTTCTTTATCAATAAGAAGAGCTCAATGTATTGCTTGCCAACTGTCCTACTCCGTTCGTAACGGTACCGGTGCATAATCCCAAAACACGTTCCTTGTTTTGTCCTGAAAAAGGAAACCAGCCAAATAGCCGATAGGAGTCCTGCGCAACCCCGGGAATTTGGAGCGACTGGGTACAAATAATTGCGGTTGATTATATCAGCGGTTAGATAATACTTCAACCCCCGCTTCAATTGGCAGTTCCTCTTCTCTGCATACTCCGCTTAAGTGTCCACCATCTTCATCGTCCCCAGCAGGCCGCGCTACACACTAGCACACACTCTGCAGCCATGTCGAGCGACAGTGAGGATGACAGTTCAGCCAGCAGTCTGGCGCCCGATGATAGGTCAACATCGGAATCCTCCCGCTTGTCTTCGGTGAGTCCGCCGTCGAGCCCACACCTCGATTATATCCGGTTCATGGAAGGGACGCCACCTCTGGAATCGTCAGACGACAACCAGACGGGCGAGGAGCCAGTCGGTGTCAAAACCGGCGGATCTCGGGTAGGGGGTCCCGAACTGTGCGTCTAAGGTTGATGGTTATAGGAGACGGGGGACACGATGTTTACCCAGGTTTGGGCCCTCTCTATGGAGGTAATACCCTACTTCCTGCTTGATTGATCTTGATGAATATGAGTATTACAAGAGTTGATCTACCACGAGATCGTAATGGCTAAACCCTAGAGGCCCAGCCTGTATGACTATGGTAACGAGTCTATCCTTTACGGACTACACCCTCCGGTTTATATAGACACCGGGGGGGATTTAGGGTTACATAGAGTCGGTTACATAAGAAGGAATCTTCATAGTTGGTGGCCAAGCTTGCCTTCCATGCCAAGGAGAGTCCTATCCGGACACGAGTACAGTCTTCGGCCTTCATGTCTTCACAGCCCACCAGTCCGGCCCATGGATAACAGGCCGGACGCCCGAGGACCCCTTAGTCCAGGACTCCCTCAGTAGCCCCTGAACCTGGCTTCAATGACGAGGAGTCTGGCGCGCAGATTGTCTTCGGCATTGCAAGGCGGGTTCCCCTTTCCGAACTCCAGATGTAATGATTGTATCCGGACTTGTATACACAACTGCAGAGGATATAATATTTCATGAGTCCAATCCGTTGACAACTTTTTGGTAATATGACATCATGCCTGCTCGGCCATTATTTTTGAACCGTTAGCTAGCCCGTCGTCCCACATCTCGAGACGTGGTTTTATTGGCATGTCTTATCCAAGCGGAGATCGTGTCTCCCCTTTTTTAAGGGATTCTTATCAACCCGGACGTGGGTAACCCAACCATTGCTTGGGTACAACTCCTTGGGAATAGGCAAGTTTTGAGGCCCAGGAGGAGACGTTCGATATTCGCGGCCTTTATATAGGGGTATAGACCCGTCTTTTTCTTTCACGCTTGCTTCTTCCTCAACCCTTGCTACCTCGAGTTCCAACACCCGGGTTTCAATCGCCACAAGCTCCAATCATGTCTGGATCCAGCCGTCAAGGCCGGTGGGTGGCTTCTTCTATCATGGAGAGAGATATTGCAAAGCTTCGGGCGGCGAGGTATCTGACCACAGAAATCCTTCATCGGCTTCCTGCCGAGGGGCAGGTTATTCCCATCCCCAGATCTGGTGAGAGGGTCGTGTTTGTGTCCCACTTCCTCCGCGGGTTAGGGTTTGCACTTAATCCCTTCGTTCGAGGGCTCATGTTCTATTATGGGCTAGATTTTCACGATCTGGCCCCGGACTCTATTCTTCTTATCTCGGCGTTTATCGTCACGTGCGAAGCCTTCCTCCGAACTCCTCCGCACTTCGGCTTGTGGCTCAAGACCTTCGATGTGAAGCCGCAAGTGATAGAGGGGGAGCAGGCAGAGTGCGATGGTGCCACAGTGAGCAAGCTTGCTAGCACTGTTTGGCTGAAAGGATCCTTTGCCAAATCTTCTGATTTATGGCAGCAGGGGTGGTTCTATATAACCGAGCCCCATGGCTCCAAGTGGGCAGCTGCGCCCGCATTTCGATCCAGCCCCCCAATTCAGCTTGCATCGTGGATTAATAAGGGGTTGGACTAGGGATCAACGGACGAGGTGCGGGCTTTGCAAAGTCGCATCCGAAGCCTAATTGAGAGGGACATCAATATCGTAAACGTTGTTCAAGTAATACTAGTCCGCCGGACCCTGCCGTGCCAGCGACGGCCTCTCCGCATGTGGGAGTTCAATCCAGAAGGGCCGCGGACTCTTCAGCACTTCTTCGGCACTACGGACGAAGGAATGTGGAGATTATTTTTTGGGAAACAAAAGCAATGGCCAGACACCACCGAAGATATCGGCCTAGACTGTAACCATCCGGACACCCCGGTAAGTACCCGTTCGCCGAACAACTCATAATCAGACACTCAGTGGTAAGACACTGACTGAATCATCCTTTTTCAGGGCTAGATAAACAAAGTGGAACGGATTAGGTGTCCGGCTCCCCTTCCCGAAGACTCAGCTAATCCTATGTTAATAAGGATGCTGGCCTCGGCACCATACCAGGCGCCGGCATGGGAGGGTAAAAAGGAGATTGAGAAGACCCGAGATGACCATTGTTCCGGAGGTAAGTCAGATACTGAGTCCGGAGAAATCGACCTTTCCTCGCTTGAAGACACAGGCGAAAGAGGACCCGGTATCCCTTCTTCGAGCAGGAGGAAAAGGGCCGCCTCCAAAGGTTGGGAGGGGCGGTCTCCCAGGAGGGCAAGATGCTACCGTCGAGTGGCTTGGGTTTGGAAAGCGACGCCGTTGAACAGCTCCAACATGGGGACAAGCCCTCGACCAAACCGTAAGTAAATCCGAGGTACATTGATAGCGTCCTGCTCCTTTGCCGTTACCGAAGATATACGTAACGTGTCCGTGCATTTTTACAGGTCAGCACAGAGTTTTTCTAGGCAATCCTCTTCTTTGGGAGGTCTCCTCCCAGAGATGATGGAGAGCGAGAGCCTCCCCAACCTCCTCGCCTAATAAGGCGGACGACTCTGAAGTGTCATCGCGGAGGGTTTTTCTTGATCAACAAGCTACGCAAGGGATAAAAGAGGCAGTACCCGAAGGTGGATCTCCTACCGTCCGGGATTCTGGGGCTGATAATAAAGGCCCCGGACTGTCTGGCTCGCAGCCGACGGTGATTCTGGAGACGGGTGAATGGATTCCTTCAAAGGATGGTTGTGCTCCTAGAGCGGCTTCCGGAGACCCGGAGGCTCCGGATATATTGCGAGACATGTTGCGAAAAGCATCTGTCTCGGGGGAACAACGTACCTTGATGGGTACAGTGGTTGAGAAGATTTTGTCCGCGAAGAGTGGATTGAATGAAGCCTTCATGAGCATGCTAAGAGGTTTCAAGGTTTGTGATATAATGTTTTCAGCTATGTTTTATTTGCAAAGATGCACCTGCGTATAAGTAGTAGCCCCTGAGACTCGGGTCGGCTTCCACTGGGAAGCGAACAGAGGATCGAAAAGAATTACTCAAGGACTGATCTGATGAACTTTGAACGCAGGCTGTTTCCCCCTTAGCTACTTCCCAGACTGTGGATATTGCCGTGCTGCAGTGGAGGCTTGATGTAGCAGGTGATGACCTTGCGTTAATCAATATGCGTCTTGACGAGTCGCAAGGTATGTATTCGGGGCAATCCCCATACATTTTTTGTGGTATAAGCATGATGCTAAAATCTATATGCTGGAATATGCATGGCTGCAGATGGTGCTGCCGATGTTGAAGTTCTTCGAGCGGAGCTGGCCCGGGCCAAGGAGCAGGCCCAGTGTAGCCATGCGGCTGCCTAAAAGGCATCGGCTGAGTTAAAAGCCAAACAAGTTGCACGGCGCCAAGACGAGGAGAAGATATCCACGATGGCGCTCGAACTGAAAAATGCTACTGGCCGCTGTGAATTTCTAGAGAAGGAGAATGAAGACAAAACGGCTGAACTTGACAAGGCCTTACAAGAGGCGAGAGAAGCGCGGTCGGAATCCAGAGCAGCCTGTGAGGAGATCCGGCAAGCTGGGGAGATTGCGGCTGGTAAACCCTTCTGCTACAGACTAAGTTCGGCGATCCGAACTATGCTCAGCTTGACCGAGTGTGGAGTTCTCCGGACGAGTTTTTAGACTTGCCGAAGAGTTCTTCCCATGCGGCGCAGTATTATCAAGCGCGAGAGGGGTACGCAAGGGAGAAGCTTTTCTGGTCACAGTTTGGCGCATCAAAGCGCCCTCTATTGCTGAATGAACAGATGTCCCAATGGGCCGAGCTTCATAGGATATCCGGCGCTGCCATGAAGAATGTCATAATCCCGTTGTGGCCAACCGAGCCTGTTCCGAATAGCTACTTCGGTTTGGTGCAAAGGCTTGTTGACACGTTGCCGCGTATCGACGCTGAGAAGCGGTCGACGTGCATTGAGGGTGCACGGATGGCTTTTGCCCAAGTCAAGACATTCTGGGGGAAGATGAAGGCCATCGATGTTGCGGCGAAGAGTCCACCCAAGGGCAAGGACCGTCCTGAACCGGAGCATTATTTTGAAGACGTCCTAGAGGCCGCCTGCTTGATAGAGGGTCAGTGCTCGAAAGACATAATGTTCGAGTGAGGTGTATGAGAATTGTAAAAGACAATTTTATAGTTAATATATTTTTATGTTTTGCTCGAAAGCTTGTATTCCTTCTATGCGGCCGTTTTAATACAATTTGAAAGTTTTCCAGTCGTCGGCTTCAGCCCCTCCTTAGGAAGTACGGGGGTGTTCGGAAAAGCATTTAATCAGTCTTTATCCAACGTCTTGGTCCATGAAGGAGGTGATAATGCCGCGAACCAGGCAATCGGACTATAGGGTGCTAACACTTTAACTTAGCCATAGGAGTTTTATGGTGGGGCTATGACATAGCCCCTGGTATGTATGCGGCGTATTATAATATGGTGCCTTACATATTTGATCTGAAAAATATCCCTCGTGTGACACGGAGAATCGCTAAAGATTCCAATAAGTCGTCAAGTGGTTGACCAGCTCTTGCCGCATCATGGCAGTCCGGCTTTCTCTACTGAGGTACTTGACCAGATGAACCGGAAGCACAATTGCAGTAGTTCTCCCTTTACTACCCTAGCTGATGGAGCGGAACGTAGGGTAGGAAGCACAGGAGCCGGGCAACCCAACTATTGACCCAAGACAATGATTCGGAGCTGATGCATATAAGGCCAAACTTGCGACGCCGAAGTACGCTATAGAAATGTTCGGACTTTTGCTGGCGACTCATTTGTTCCCATACCGAGCCCCTGGCAAGTTATGCCAAGGTATATCTGTGAAAAAACCATAGGAGCCATATTCATTGGCAAAACAACACGGATGATTAATTCGTATACTGCTTACTGGGACCTGAGCGATATGCCAATGATTACTTTATATATATAAAGACCACAACCCCGGCTATTTGACATGCTCGGGGTCGGAGGCGGAGGAAGAGGCATAGTACAGGCTCGAAATAAAGAGTGCGGTCTACAAAAAGTTATTTTGGACCTCCTATCGCACGTCTGCGCCGCCTGTCCTCGGCGAGGGGAATCCTTGATGGAAGTAGCCCCTTAGGTGAGTGTACGGATCCGAACTCCGATAGAGTCAGTTTTAGATGTTTGCCCTGTTCATCACCTGTTTTTAAGAGATAGTGAAGGCAGAAATAAAAAGAAAATAGAAAAAAGTGTTACGGGAATGCTTGCAGGCTTGTCCGTAGTGTACTTCCACCAATGCCCATGGTATCTTGAGTGCGTAGTGATGTATGTGCGGTACAAATTTTGTAGGTGTACGAGGTGGGCGGCGGAAGCAGGACTGCTATTTTCGCTCTGGGAGTAGTCGATCTTCGGGTGGAAATTGCTTCTGACCCCCGGTATTTCGTTGGTGAACCTCTCTGTCGTCCCTGTCGCCTGGCGGCCTCCTCCCCTTGTGTTCGGCGTTGAGCTTGCCGGCTTGCTTTACCCAGCAGTTTCTGTTAGTATGATTAGCTGGTTTATCGGGGTAGCCATGAATCTAGCAGGGTTGGTCCAATATCCTGTCTAGGTTGGATGGTTCGTCTAGGTTTGCCTTGAATGGCTTCTTCCGTTGACCGGGCTTGGGATTGCTGAATCCGGCGTTGACCACTGTGTCGCATGATCTTTTATTATCATTGCGACTGTTGTGTTTGCTTCGTCGTGGCTTGTCGTTGCCGTCTCGGATTTTAGAAGTGCCCGGGTCGCTGGCGCTGTTGCTTCTACGAGCGAGCCAGTTGTCTTCTCCCGCGGAAAAGCGGGTCATTAGAGCAGTAAGAGCTGTCATGGATTTAGGTCCTTCTTGACCGAGGTGGCGTGCAAGCCATTCGTCCCGGACGCGGTGTTTGAAGGCTGCGAGGGCTTCCGCGTTCGGACAGTCGATGATTTGGTTCTTTTTGACTAAGAACCGAGTCAAGAGCTTCCTGGCTGACTCTCCGGGCTGCTGGACAATGTGACTTAGGTCATCGGCATCCGGTGGCCGGACATATGTTCCTTGGAAGTTGTCAAGGAAGGCTTCTTCCAAGTCTTCCCAGCTGCCTATGGAATTTTCAGGCAGGCTGTTTAACCAGTGCCGAGCTGGCCCTTTTAGCTTTAGTGGGAGGTATTTAATGGCGTGGAGGTCGTCTCCACGGGCCATATGGATGTGGAGGATAAAATCTTCTATCCATACCGCGGGATCGGTTGTTCCGTCGTATGATTCAATATTGACGGGTTTGAATCCTTCGGGGAATTGATGATCCATTACTTCATCAGTGAAGCAAAGAGGGTGTGCGGCGCCTCTATGTAGGGCCATGCTACGACGTAACTCTGAAGGATCTATTTGCGGTTTTCGGCTCGGGCCTGGCTAGGTTTGTCACGTCCGAATAGGTAGCCATCGTCGCGTGTCGAGGCATGCCCTCGCGATCCGTAGATCGATCTTGCGTGTCCTGCTCTACTGTCCAAGTCCCATCGAAGGTCGTCTGTACAACCATGAGCTGTGTTATTCTTGCCTTTACGGTGAGGTGGGGCGGTCTGGTGTTCGGCTTGAGTTGCCTCTTTATCCGTACAGAGTTATCGATGACCTGCCGCATTGTGTGATGATGGTACGGGCTCCAACGCCTCGTCATCGAACTGAGGTAGCAATCTATGCTTCGGGTAGCTTTCGGCTGGGCCACTAAGGCTGTATTCTTCGGCGGCCAGGAATTCGGTCCATCTATCGTTGAGTAGGTCTTGCTCAGCTTGAAGCTGCTACTGCTTCTGTTTCAGTCTCCTTGCAGTAGATATTAGCCTGCGCTTGAAGCGCTCCTGCTCGAGGGGTTCTTCGGGTACGATGAAGTCTTCGTCGCCGAGGCTTACCTCATCTTCGGAGAGCGGAAGGTAGTTGTCGTCCTCCGAATTGTCGCTGGGCAGGGCCTGTTCATCGGGGCTGGCTTTCCCGTTCTCTTGTTCCTCCTGTTCGGATCTTGCTCCAACAGGGTCTTCATTGTTTTCGACGTCGTCCGGAGTACTATTTTCTCCGGTGCTAGCGTTGCTGCGATGTGACATAGAGCGGCGTTTAGGGCGCCGGTAGTTAGACTGTGTCTTAGGAGGTTTATTCTCAACTGGATCTTCTTTGTCATCATCGCTAGCTTTTTTAGGTGTATCAACCATGTACATGTCGTATGAAGAGGTGGCCGTCCCACGTCCCATGAATGGCGGGTCTTGGCCTTGCTCCTTGTCGGCATCGTCATCTATACCGTCGATGTCTTCGGAGCCATAATCAAGCATGTCGGTTAAGTCCTCGAGAGTGGCTATGAAGTGGGTGGCGGGTGGGAAGCAAAATTCTCCATTATCAGCCTCTAGCTCGAACCGGACACAGTTCGGCTATGACTCCCCCGCCAAGGACAGGCTTTTTAATGAATTTAGAACGTCGCCCAAGGGCGAGTGTTGCAAGATATCTGCGGCGCTGAACTCGAAGATTGATAACCGATCCAGCTCTACGCCCGCAGGCGTGCGTGGTTCGGAACTTATAGCCAGAGACGAGTCCGGAATTCCGTTGACGCAGACATTGCAAGGTGCTGAGTCCGTGTGCGGCTCCAACGCCATGGATTTTGGGGTTTCGGATGGCGCAATCTGCTCCGGATCTAAGGCCGTAGCAGTTACAGGAACCATCTCCTGAATATGGTCCGAGACACATTTAAGTCATGTTCATCGGAGCGAGGGGAGCGATCGCCGTGGTCTCAAATCCGTTGAAGATTAGGTCTCCGCGGATATCCGCGACGTAGTTCAGGCTTCCAAATCTGACCTGGTGGCCAGGGGCATAGCTATCGATCTGCTCCAGATGGCCAAGCGAGTTGGCCCGCAGTACGAAGCCGCCGAATACGAAAATCTGTTCGGGGAGGAAGGTTTCTCCTTGGACGGTGTCACTATAGACGATCGAAGGGGCCATCGAACCTTTCGTTGATGGCACAGTGGAACTCTCAATGAAAGCACTAATGTCGGTGTCAAAACCGGCGGATCTTGGGTAGGGGGTCCCGAACTGTGCGTCTAAGGTCGATGGTTACGGGAGACGGGGGACACGATGTTTACCCAGGTTCGGGCCCTCTCTATGGAGGTAATACCCTACTTCTTGCTTGATTGATCTTGATGAATATGAGTATTACAAGAGTTGATCTACCACGAGATCGTAATGGCTAAACCCTAGAAGCCCAGCCTGTATGACTATGGTAATGAGTCCATCCTTTCCGGACTACACCCTCCGGTTTATATAGACAC